>NC_051177.1:210525756-210679596 GCF_013339695.2 Rhipicephalus sanguineus
TTTCTTTGTGCATTGACCAGTCGCTTCTGTCTGCAAACTTTTCAGTGTGTCTCATGCCTTCTCCTGGAAGTTCCTGAGCCCCACATAGTGGTAAGTGTCACCATGCATTATTTCCACTGTCATACATGGCTATTCACTCTTGAGCAGAACACATAGAAACTTGCATTGCTTTAGCTGAGTGTGCAAGCTGTGCCATGGTGTGGTACCAGTATGTTGAGGAACACCATCTGAAATAGGTTGTCTGCTGCATGTTCCTAGTATTCTAGACTTGCCAGAGAGAGAGAAGTTAAGCATGTCCTGTTCTGAAGAACAACAATGAAGAAAAAAAACACCAGGCTGCCGTGGAACAGTCAAAGTGAAAGCTGGAGGATTGGCCTTTCTGGGGCCTGTTGTGAACTCTCTTGGGGCGACTACTGCAAGTAGAGTTGCAGGGTGCCCACTACACCGTAAGTAATCATAATTATGCAAAGTAGGGAGGCAGCCACCATGCCATATTCATCATTGTGCAGAGAAGTGAGGTACCGCTACACATCTGTAAGGCATTGTGTGCACTCTGTGATGCTGTGGCTGATGACAATGAAGAAATAAGGCTTCAGCCCCTTGTAATGGGTGGGAAGCTTTAAACCACCCACTCATTTGCAATTTGCATTGTGTGACGCCTGGTTGTTACTTTACTCTTACTACCATGCTATATTACATCTGTTAAGGGGGACGCGGCAATGGGAACAGTCAATTTGGTCAAAATTTTCGGTTTTTGGATTAATTTTTTTTCGCGATCATCGGACCTTCTTCTACCTCGTAGTGAAATACTATAACGAAATACGCGGTACTAATCGAGAAAACCACTTATCTGTTAGTTGTCATCAAAAACCGCGAGAAATCGGGCTTCGGAAGGTGCTGCCGCGTCGATAATTCCGGGGTTCTCGCTCGGCGGAGCGCCGCCATCTTGGTATCATCGTGAAAGAGAGATCGGAGCTGAAGATAGTCGCAGGCTGTATTTGTCCAACGAAAAATAAGACCAGCAAAAGCGAGCAAAAAAAGAGCAAAAGTGGCATCGCGATTGGCTGCAATAGTCACATGGGGGCACATGCGCGCTCCTATTGGCTGGCTATGTTTTGAATGGCTTTCGCGCGCGCATTTTGCGCAGGAGTGAGCTGCGCGTTTTGTCGGCTTCCTGTGTTGATCGCCGCAACCACGTGCAGTTGTGTTCTGCGATGAGCCCCAAAGGAGCAAAGTACCGAACGGCCCACGCGTACGGAAACGGCGAAAGCCATGGAATAAAAGGAGAAAACTTGACACGGAAGCGAATGCCGCTGACCTCGCCGAGCAGGAACTGCCGGCGCACGTGGAAGCGGGAAAGCTTGCCCTTGTGTGACTGTAAAAACGCGTCCGTATGCGGTGCTTGCGATCTGACCGCGGGCTGTGTTCACGGTGCGTGTGGCGTTGAAGATGTGTCCGCATCCAGTGTTAGCGACGCGCCACGTGCAGAGTCGACGGGTCCGCGTGCGGTGTTGATGTGTCCACGTGCTGAGTCGACGGGTCCGCGTGCGGTGTTGATGTGTCCACATGCCGAGTCGACGGGTCTGCGTGCAGTGTTGATGTGTCCACGTGCTGAGTTGACGGGTACGCGTGCGGCCTTGACGCGTCCACGAGCAGTGGTGACCGCGCTTCTGCGAGCAACGGCATGACATTGGCAACCGCAGATGTTCGCGCATCGAGTATTCAACAGCGGATCTCGGCTACAACTCTCACTAATGAAGAGATTGCTCGACGAGAAGAGACGCGAGCGGACGCTTTGAATGCGTTATCTGATACACCGGTCACAAAGAGGAAATTTCAACTAATGAACGACGGCGAAAGTGACGATAATGTTGTTCCCGAGGCATCATTTTTTGTTGCAAACAAAGTGATGATGGACAAGCTGCTGTCCAAATTTCGCTGCCACCAGTGTGGGAGGGCCCCAGTTCATTTTGAAACTGGACTTTGTCTCGGGCTCGCAACAAAAATGGAAGTGACATGCGACCACTGTGGGATAATAATAATGAGTGGTCATCACCAAGATGTTGCTGGTCCTCAGCAGATCAACCCATTTGAAGGAAACGTTCATGAGGGGAGAGCTGTGCTGTCTGTAGGCAAAATCAAACTGCACTGAACGATATTTTTCCCACATGGATATTTCACACAGGGGGCTGCATCATAAGTCATACAGGAGGCTGCACTGCAAACGTAGTCACCCTGCCACTGCATCTGCAGCCACAGCAATAGAGGCAGCAAGCGCAGAGAAGGTGCGTCAGATATATAGGGACTTGGATGTGCGCCAGGGAACATTGATGTCATCTACGATGGCACTTGGATGACAAGGGGCCACACAAGCCACATCGGTGTTGGCTGTGTCATCGAGCTATACTCTGGCCTTGTCTTAGACCACTGTGTGCTCTCCAGCTACTGCCAAGGCTGTGCTCTTGGACCAAATCCTCAAGACAATGGATACTTGGAGTGGTATGAAAAACACGAACCAAAGTGCCAAAAAAACACCGAGGCAAATGCAGGGCAGATGGAAACAATTGCGGCGAAGACCATGTTTCAGCGATCACTCCAAAAACATCTGCCCCACTATACAAATATCCTTTGCGATGGCGATAGCCGCATGTATAGTGCCCTCAGTGAGGATAAGGTATATGGCTTTATAGCCATACAAAAGAAAGAATGTGTGAACCATGTAAAAAAAGAATGGGTACGGCTTTGCGCAACCTCGTTGAGAAAAACAAGAGCAAGGACAGAGAAGGCCGCCTCACACATGGCCTAATTAAGAAGCTCACCAACTATTATGGATGGGCCATCAAAAGTAACCCAAACAATGTGCCTGCCATGGAAAAGGCCATCATGGCTACTTTTTACCATATTACGTCCACTGATGATGAGCCTCGCCATGAGCACTGCCCTACTGGAGTGAACTCGTGGTGCAAGTTTAATGCTGCGGCAACCTCGGGGGAACCAGCACCTGCACACAAGCTGCAGCTTCCTGCACATGTTCAAGCAGCACTCCTGCCTATATATAAGCGCTTGTCTGCAAGGGAACTTCTGGAAAGATGCCAGCAAGGCAGAACTCAAAAATGCCATAGAGTCTCTCAACAATGTGATTGGTCGCTCCAATCCAAAACACAGTTTGCCTCTCTTCTAAGTGTCAGGGTTCTGTGGCAGATGCAGTTTGCCGTTTTAATGCTGGCTGTGGTAAAGCACTTAGATCACACCACAAGTTGGGTACACTCCAGGATCATGCTCCCTGTGGTGCGCTGCTGAAAAGGATGCACGGCGCATGAAAAAGGCGACCAAAGTGCACGAAACAGCTCCAAAGAAGTGAAAAACTGGATTAAAATCAAAAGAAAATGCCTTTGCAGAGGCAAAGGACTACATCCCAGGCGGGTTTTAGGCGCTCAAAGTTAATATTTAACTGCTCTCATGAAATAAAACTTTGAGCTCCGTTTTCTCACCTTCCATTTTTTGTGCAGGTGTTGTCGGTCATCCCAGTGCTACTTCGTAACTAATGAAGCTATAATCATTCTGTTTTTTGCACTTAGATCCTGAAACATTGGTGAGTGCCGTAACGCTATGAATTCTTATCTGCACGTCATAAAAATTTTTATAATTGTATTTTTGCAAAACTTGTCGTTAAGAAAATACCTATAGGACATTTCAAAAATCTTTTCTGTGCTCGTTTGGACATTAAAAAAATAAACGAATAGCTTTACGGCACACAGTGGGCCTTGCTGAATATCCTCATACAAAAATTTTGACGAACTTTTGTCTAATTCATTGATTAATTTTGGGATGACAATGAGACTCTCTCAAGTGTTGTAACTCAAAAACTGCAAGAGATAGCTCAAAACAGATTTCAGTTATGATATCAGCATAACAAGGTAATTTTCATTGCCACGTCCCCCCTTAAGGTGGGACGCGGGTATCAAATCATGAAAATTGCGCTAAAATTCTGATATTGGAAAGCTGTCATTTCGGCATCCACAACGCCTAATCAACGCAGTATCATAACTATTACGCTGCAAACACACTCTGTGTCCCCCCAAAATTGTTTTATAAGTGCTGTCGGTGAAAAAGCTCAAAATCACGCGAAAGCTCCAAACTTCACGGCACCCTATCTCCTCCTTCCCGCCATCGAGCACTGCCATCTTGGTGTCATTTTAAAGCTCAAAGTTCCACCTTTCCATTTCCACCCTTCTCGCTTATGATGACCGCATAGGTCCGGGCACTGGGTCGATGGGTCGGGCACTGGGCACTGGGTCCGGGCTATAAGATACACGATCGATCTTCTCGAAGCCACAGACCTTTGCTGCAGCCTTCAGAACGCTAGCCATAACTGGAGTGTTCTCATGAATCAGGGCAGACACTATGATGGAAATCTCTTGCGCCTCCTTTTTTATTGCATCATGCAGTTCACGTAAATAGATGCACCGTGTTGAAATTCGTCTGCAGGTTTCCTAATAGTGTTATGTGCCTGAGCCAGCCGTTTTGAAATTGCTGTGAGTTTTAGATGTCAGGCCGGAAGCTTATGGAATCACCTGTATGTCAAGTATTTTTGTGGTTAAGGCTTCCTGGAATGTACTCTTTGCAGTTTCTATTGTTTAGTAGATGCATGCGTGTGTTTCACTGCTAGGATGTGACCCACTGCCAGAGGCGGCCCTGCACCTTTTCACTTTGTGCCTGGCCGTAAGAAAGTGGTGGAACAAAAATATTTCGGGCAGTGAGCAATGGATGGCTGCAATCTATAGTGCATCCGTCTACAGCACCCCATTGTGGTGAAACTGCTTACAGACTTATGAGAGACTGGAAGCTTGCAACTTTTTTCTTGGGTCGCAGTTTGCTCACAAGTGAAGACAAAATAAAATATCAAATCCTGCTGCTGTTTCTTGACCGGTGGAGTTAACATTTTCCTGTCTGTATATCCATCGATAGCCTGCTATTGGCGATTTCAAATTCGAATGGCTAATCTTTGAAGCACACCTGGACAACTAGCATCATCCAGCATGTAAACTTGACACTACTATTGCCGCTTTGCTTGCTTGATTTGTAGCTACACTAGTCCAAAATGTCTAAGGGGTTAAATGTGTGCAGTATGCTTACAACAGCGGTACACCACCTGCACTGCCAAGCAGACAGCTGAAGTTACTTTTTGCAATAAAAGAGAGGGTGATAACTCATACTGGAATATTTGTGCATTTTTCGGTGGCTGCCATCACGTCTCAGGCCACCGCCACATTCGCGCTGAAGTCTTAGTTATCAGTTGGCTGGCTTCTGCAACCAAAAATGCATGAGATAACTTACAATACAGCTTGAAGTTAGTCACATGGCCACTTGAGAGGTGCAGTGAGAGGTTTGTAACCAGTTGGCATGTAACAAGAGTGTGAAGTTTGGCTTGTTGGTGATGCATAACTGTTCATGTAGAGCAAAAAGTAGACACAGGACAAGTTCCTTCGTTGCTTCTCTTGTCCCATGTCAAATTCTTGCGCTACGTGAACAGTTAGGCATGTGACAAGCCATGACGGCCTAAGCATTCACTGAATCTCTGCAGCTTGAACAGCTTACCATTTGAAAGCGGCGCTATAGTGACATCACCTAGTTGTTGTCATTACACTAGTGATATTGATAACTCCATGCCATGCACTGATACAGACAGAGGTCAAAAGATGGCGTAGCCCTTGTTAGTCAGTTGGCTACTGGCACAACTAGTAGTGGCTACTATACTGTCATATCTAGGCAGTGCTAGCTGTGCGGCACTTGTTTAAATTTTGATTAGAAGCTGGCATGCCTTTCTAAATCCTTGAATGTCAACTGACCTGAGAGTTTGCCATATGATCATTAGAAATAGAAAAAGGAGAACTAGCTCTTGGATTCAAATAAACATGGTGCCACATTATATATATATATATATATATATATATATATATATATATATATATATATATATATATATATATATATATAATATGTGGGAATTTTCAATGCTTGCTTGTTTATTTTATTAATTTTAAGTGATTAACCTCCAGACAGGGTGTCCGTCAGTTCGTTTCATGTCACTAAATTTTCTGAAAAAGACACCAGCCAAAGCTAGTTTTGTTAAAAACAAGTAAATTAGTTATTCTGTTTTCATTTCAGTACTTTTGACTACACACACACATATATATATATGCAGGGTGTATTTTTTTAGGCAATACAGATTTTTTTTTTATAAAACATCTATGACAATCAGGCTCCTGTTCCATGTTGAGGTGGAAATACTCTCCCGCAGCTAAAATGACATTGACGTGACTAATTAACATAACTTGTTAATTAACTTTTAATTATTCACCTCGGGGCAGTTTAATTAGAAAGTTGTAGTGATAATTCATGGCATACCCATTTTTTAGAAATTGCTAAAGTTGCATGTAGTTCGAGATATTCGGCATCGAAGTTCAAGGGCGAAATCGAAACTGACGGCGCCCGGCGCGCAATAAGCGCAGCGGAATGCTGGAACCACACGTGACTGGGAAGTGATGAAATTTGAATGAAGGCGTGCCGAAGCAGAATATAGGGAACCCAAGCTCAAGTTTGCGATGCGACGACAGCGCCGCGCTGCGGCTCTGGAGAGAAGCTCTGATGCAACTGGGGGCATCCGCAGCCGACTCGTCCTGTTTTTCAGCAGCGGGAACACGCTCGCGCATGCGTCCGTGCTGGCAGCTTGGTACGCTGAACCGAGAGGCTTGCTGTGCACAGCTGCACTTTCACGTTAGCAGAAGCGACCCCGTGGAAACGAGGTCCTAAATACTTCTGTGTCGTGGGCTGCCACAACAGTGCAGACAACACCAAGGCACGTGATTCACGTGTGAAACTGTATCGGTTCCCGCACATGTCGCACGAGAAATAAAGGCGACAAGCGTGGATCACCGCAGTAAGGAGAGTCAAGTATGTCCTTGTTGATAGCACTGTCTCGCCTTCTGTTTTGGCTGTCTCAGTTCACTGCTTTCGTTCGTTTCGACTACCTGTATCAGTACGTAACACGGCGCATGCACGCAACGACTACAGTAGTGCCGTATATACTCGCATAATGATCGCACTTTTTTTTCAAAAAAATTGACGCCAACTTCGGGGTGCGATCATTACGCGGGGTAAATTTTCCGTGAAACAATAATCTGAGCACCGAAAATGCAAAGAAGTCGCTAATCTGAATTCTTACGATAGCTATCATGAACATAACCAAAAATAAAAGTAGAGTAAGGCTTACCTTTGTAAAAAATGCACGCATTATGCAGGAGCTACATGCATGGAACACTGCCCTTTTATTTTTGAACTCTCTGACCCCCTAACGTTCATTCTGAGTCCGAAGCGTCACTGGCGTCAGTGTCGTCGCCGCACGATTCCCTGTCGGAATCGGCAGTGTCTTCACTGTCCCACAGACGGTCATCTTCTGTCCCGTCGAGCGCGTTGGAAATGCCAGTCTTCTTAAAGCTCTTGACGACCACCTCGTCGGAAATGATACTCCACGCTTCGAGAATCCATGAGCAGAGGACTTCCACGGAGGGCCTCCTGATTTTGCCACTTGGCGTGAAATCGTGGTCGCCCACCGCCATCCACTCTGCGTACAGCCTCCGGACGTTGACCTTGAACGGTTGTTCAGTGACACGTCCAGAGGCTGTAGCAGCGAAGTTAGAACCCCAGGGATCACTGCGATTTCCGTGCGCCGCTCCTTCAGCTCGGTACGGACACTGTCAACGAGATGGCCCCGAAAGCTGTCCAGCACAAGAAGTGAAGGAAGCAGAAGCGTTCCTGCTCTTCGCCCCCAAACCGTCTTGATCCAATCGACCATGAGGTCTGCCGTCATCAACCCTTTGCTTGAGCGCGGATGTGGATGCCACGGGGAAAGTTTCCCTTCGGAATTGTTTTCCGCTTCAGAATCACGTACGGCGGCAGCTTCCGCCCGTCTGCCGTCACTGCGAGCATCACAGTGCACCGCTGCTTCTCCGCACCACACGTTTTCACGAGCACACTTCGAGCACCTTTCTCGTTCACAGTAGTGCTTCGAGGCATGTCAAACGTCAACGGCGTTTGGTCGGCGTTGCCTATCTGTGACAGCAGGAAACCGTTCTTCTGGCGTATCCTCGTGACGAACCTGTGAAAATCGATCACTTTGTCTTCGTACGCGGATGGAAGTCGCTGGCACAACGACGTCCGCCGCCTCAGCGACAGTCCATTCCGCTGCATGAAGCGTGTCGTCCAGCCGGAACTGGCGCGGAAGTCCTTTGTGGCTATTCCCAGCCTCCGGGAAACTGTGCGCGCCTGCGTCCGTACCATGTCTAACGACACGGCACAGCCGTCTTTGCGCATGTCCCTCACGTATTCGAGGACTGCCTTTTCGATGTCAGGGAACTTGCCCGTTTTGGGTCCGCGGAAAGCCCGGCGCGTGCTGTTCGTAGCCATGAGCTTCTCGCGCTGTTTTTTCCAATATCGGATCCGGATTTCGTCGACACCGAAATGTCTGCCGGCAGTGCGGTTTCCGTGCTCTAGCGCGTAATCAAGCGCCTTCAGCTTGAACGCGGCAGTAAAGCTCGCATACCGCCCCATGGTGAAACGGCGCTTCAACAGACGATCACAAAGCACAGCCAAAAAAACGTGGTGTCAGGTGACGCCGTGACGGGCGGCTGGGATGGCGGCGACACGGCTTTTTCGGGAATTATGGGAATGCGTCGGCAGCTTGTTGCTGCAGGATGACAACAGGTCGACCAACAGGCGGCCGCCGCTGTAACAGTGCGGGATAGCAAAACAAACATGGCGGCCCACAGAGCGAAGCGACCGCATTTTTTTTTTCTTCTTTTCGTCAGTCACGGTGGTTGTGAGTACGTCACGCGCGTCAAAACAGTCTCTTCTGTCTAAATAAGGAATGCTTTCATGTAAATCAGTAAATTTACGGCATTAGCGTAGCGATGCCTGCTTTCAGATCACAGAAACAAAGATGGGCGCGTTCAGCTGCCACAGACATAAAACACATGGCGGGCATTCAGTGAAAACTGCGGCATTTGCCTTTACTGCAATCCTAAATGGCACGTTTCCGGCAACGGTGGGCAAAAATTACGAATATGTTTGGTGCGTGCAGTTCACTTGGCGAGTTTGGAAGAGTTATTAACGCAACATTCGACAGATGATAAACGCGATGATCATCGGCTAGACTTGGTACACACACGACATATCGATGCGGCAAGTTCGGGGTGCGATCATTACGCGGGGAAAAAGAAAAATCGAATTTAGGCGACAAAATTTAGGGGTGCGATCATTACGCGAGTGCGATCATTATGCGAGTAAATACGGTGATTACTTGCTGGCTTCTCGCATTGTGAAAGTCCTGTTACGGTTGTAGCTGAATCAACTTTGTGTTTTGGTTCCCGTGTTTGCGAGACCTACCTGTTGCTGTCGAACGTTCACACTAGCGTTATACCGCGGTTGGTTGAATTCAACTGAACTCCGCACATTGTCAAAAGTTCGGCGCCTGCAATTTATGCTTCGGGAAGGCTGCTTTATCACGCCAGAACGGACGTGTTTGTGCAGCAGGTTTTATGCTCCTTTAAAGTCGATATTCTCATAAAAAGAGAGTGCAAGCATGACGCGAGAGCCGAAAAAATCAGGCGAGCAGTTCAACTTTCCTCGCAGTAGTTAAAGCTCAGCTAGCTGCCTCGCGTCTAAATCGCCGGGTGATGCTCCAGCGGCACGGAGGTCTTGACTCTAACCTTCTCAGGCTTTTCTAGTACAATGGCCGTATAATTTCTTTCTTTTCGCACAGCGCAAACGTTTGTTCACTAAAGTACACGGCTGCCAGTACAAGCATGCCATATCAAAACAATAATCATATGCTTCATACTCCACAACGCACAACATCGATAGTGTGCACGGCTTCACTTCGCAGTTCATATGGACCATTACGTATCTTCAATGTGACAGAATGAGTCGTACATCGAAGTATACATCCTACAGGGTGTTATCGTGACTTTGAAAATGCATTTTGCGTTGAGTCAGGCGTCGTTGTCGTCGATTGTCTGCTCTTCACCTTAAACGTGATTGACGAGCCTTTCTCCTTTTATCAAGTTCGCTTTTCGGAAGTGCCTATCCAGCTCAGAGACCTCTTTGAAGCCGCGCTGCAGGTGGTAGATTGTGAGGCGACGCGAATGTACAGTAAAACCTCGGTGATGCGATCACGGCTCGTACGAATTTCTGGGTGATACGAATTTTTCTGTGGTCCCGGCCAAGGCCCATTAGCCTGCAATGTATTGGAGTACGGTTGTTGCGAACCGATTTGCACCCCGCGACGTTTGATACGAACGTACGCTAGCGCACAGGTACGAACAGGCGCTGTCGCGGAAGACGCGGCAGTCACGCGCGGGCGCGGGCATGTGCGCTGCGCGACCATCAGCGGTGCGTCGTTGCCTCCGAGATAGTGCGCGCAAATTTTGGAGGCCTTTATGCGCCTTCGCGTTTAGATTACAGATAACGTTGACGTCGCGCTTTTTAAATGCGAAGCATTTCTTAGCGAACTTCTGCGACTTTGAGCGTATCTATCTATCTATCTATCTATCTATCTATCTATCTATCTATCTATCTATCTATCTATCTATCTATCTATCTATCTATCTAGCTGCCTACGACTTTGTGCTCTCCTGGCCGTTTCGTTAATAGGATGTACACCAAAATTGGTATGGCGTAACATGGCCTTATAACGAACGTAAATGACAGGTCATAACATGACAATCATGATATCCATGTCATGAACGACATGATTTACATGCCACTGTTTTGGTGCTCTCGCAGCCGTTTCGTTAGTTTGATATATACCGAAATTAGTATGGCGTGACAAGAGTGTATGGCGAACATAAGTGACAGGTCCTAACGTGCAAAACATGACGCGAATGTCATGTAGCAGCATGACTTACGTGCCATGCTCATGGTGCGCTGGCGGCCGTTTCGCTAGCTTGATATACACCAAAATTGGTATAGCGGGTCGTGACTATGTGACGAACACAAATAACAGATGGTAACATGACAATTATGACACACATGTCATGTACAGCATGACTTACGTGCCACGCTCATGGTGCGCTGGCGGCAGTTTCGCTAGCTGGATATACACCAAACTTGGTATTGCGCGACGTGACGGTGTGACGAACACCAATAACGGGTGGTAACATGAAAATCATGACATGCATGTGATGCACAGCATGACTTACGTGCCATGCTCATGGTGAGCTGGCGGCCGTTTCGCTAGCTTTATATACACCAAAAATGGTACCTCGCGACGTGACTGTGTGACGAACATAAATAACAGGAGTTAATATGAAAACCATGACACGCATGTCACGTACAGCATGACATACGTGCCACGATCATGGTGTCTGGCGTCCGTTTCGCTAGCTTGATATACATCAAAATTGGTATTGCGCAATGTGACTGCATGACGAACATAAATAACAGGTGGTAACACGAAAATCATAAAATGCGTGTCATGTAGGGTATGATTAAGATGCCACGCTCATGGTGCACTCGCGGCCATGTTGTTAATGGGATATATATACTTAAATTCGTATGGCATAACAGGAGTACGTGACGAACATAAATAGCAGGTCACGCATCGTATATATGTAGCAGAATAGATGTTTCATTAGCGTGGCATATACCAGATTTTACATGCATGCATGTATGACAATCTCGCCATATATAGCGAACTAGATGTCATGACATGAATGACTTCATTAGCCTCTATGACATACAAGACGATGTATGCAGCTCCATGCTGGCTGCTTCGCATTACATCGATTCCCACATTGCGTGGGATCTGCCGATTTTTTTTCGACGTGTTGACGCGTGCTTCTGTGCTCGAGGCAGCAGCGTCTTTGTACTGTGTTAACACATGCCTGCCACGTCGATGCAAGCCAAGTCCCCGCAATCAGACGTTTTATGAAACAAGGCTGAAACTTGGGCTGCGCATCCGTCATGAAGTCCTATGAAACGTGGACGAAGGCTCCAAGAGACGAAGCGGACAGTCTTGGCGAAGGAGTTTGGCCTCTATCTATCGTGTGCAAAGCGCTTGAGTCACTTTCGCCGCAGTACTTAGGTGTCATGTGAAAAGCGTAGTAAGATTAGGAAGGGGCTACTAGCGGTCACGGGGCACAACACATCTGGTTCATAAACTACACACGCGCGCATGCACCCTATATTTACCAGTACAAGTATGATCGTAGACGTCTTAAAACGTTACTGGCAATCATTCAGAGCTGTTCATGACGTCGCTGCGGCCCTGAGAAACACTAACTCAAAACGTATGCCAACTTTTTTTTATCGCATGCTAATTTCCCATGTTTTCTGGTGATACGGATTTCGGATGATACAAATATTTTTGGAAACCCCGCGAGATTCGTATCATCGAGGTTTTACTGTACCATGAGAGCTCTGCACGTGCACGGAAGCGAGCGGCAGCGTGGTGGCAAGAACGGAAAACGCGCGTTGTACGCTCCCAGTTTCTATTTTTCTGCCAGAGATGGCGCTGCCTGTCAAGAGCAGCAGTGCCACTAAGCGATGCTTGGGAAGCCTATGGTCAGAAAGATCGGCAAGCATTCTGAAATACATGGGTAGATAGCTTAATGTGTGCGTGCAATGGGTGGTGCTTATCTGTTTCTCTCTTAAGCTATAAAGAGGCATGATAAAATATCTCGCCTTTCTGCAAGAAAAAGTGCTGCAGTGGCTGCCCCTGAGTTTTATGCTTGTCAGACAAAGAAAAGGTTGATATTGCGGTTTTCTTGTGGACAGTTCGAAAGAAACGGATTAGCACCAAACACTACGCCCAAAAGTAAGGCGATGCACAGGCACAGTGAGATGACATGCAGCTTTTCACGAAAACATACGGCCGCGGTGCGCCTTCATTCAAATTTCCAAATATGACTTTTTTTCCTAACGTGATTTGATGGCGTCTTCTGGTGGCTCAAAAAGAAACTACTCTGGATTGGGACCGCCACCTTAATAGTAGATAGAAAGTTTCTAACTTTATAATAGGATGTTTTGCAAACCGATCAGCAACATTCTCATTGGAATTTTTTGCCCAGCCTTGTTGCTTCAAAAGTTAGTTAATTAAAATACCTAATTAGGCAGTTAAAAAGAAAATTATATTGCGACTTACTCCATGCAACAGTCGGCAACATGCATTTGGTCGCATCGTCATAGAGTGTGTCGACATATTTTTAAACTCTGGCTAGTAGCTGGGGCACCCTGTGAGTGTGTGTGTTTGTGTGTGTATATATATGTATATTTACAATAATATTATATATATTATAATACTGTATATTATTGTATGTAAATGAAGGAGCGTTTCACGTGACAGTAGCTGTTATGCAAAATTGTGCATCTGAGTACATGAATTTGTGGAGGAAAGTGTCCACGTGAAATCTCTGTTGCATTAATTTAAATCGATTCTGCCTCGAAAGACTGCTGCTTCTTGCATTTTGTGATCTTTTGCTGAGAAAACCAGTGAAAACCTTTATCCATAGCTAGTGTTCTTATTCCTTAAGGCAGGATTGGAACCCGCGTACCCTCGATCCGAAGGCGAGCATCCTAACCACTGCTATCCAGGCGCACTAGCAGTGCATAGCATAGCCTTGTACAGTATAGTGTAGCAAGGGGGTGGGAAAGGGGAGTGTGAGGAAGAGGGGAGAGGGTGAAGCGTAGCAAGAATGAGAAAGAGAAATGGAGAGAAAGAAATGCAGAAAGGAAAAGAGACAGGGAAGATCAATGAGAGAACGAGAAAGAAGTAGAGCAAGAGAAAAAGAGATCAAAAGAAAGAGAAAGCAAGCATCGCGTCGTCTAGTGACCAGATACTGCTCCACCACCTGGCATGTGCAGTAGCTAAGCCATGTCTACCAACGGAGATACCGCGCGCAACCGCTGTTCTATAGTGCATAGCCTGGCTGTGCCCAGTCGTGTCCAGAGAGTCATGGCGCGTCTTAAGAAAGTGCGTACTCCCGAGGAGGAAGCCACGCATCTCGAAGCTGGACGTGTTGGTCGACAGGGAGTACGAGCGGCGACGAGCCCGTGCGTCGCTGTGACAAGCTTTGCGCGACTCAGTGCAAACTGCCTGCAATTTTTTTTTTACTTGCGAAACACTAAAAAAAGTAGTGCTGTGATTTTCAGCATTGAGGAAAGAAAAGATTAAACTGACGGTTTTTCATGCCTGCTCTTCTCACATAGGGCATTGTGCTGGAAGTGGTGTTTCCCTTGCTGTGCCACAATGACCAGGACGATGAACTGTGGAAAACGGACCCGCACGAGTACATTCGGCTCAAGTACGGTATGTGCTCACTGGCTCTCTCTCCTGGGTCCTTTCATTTGCAGAAGGCTAAGGGGACTTTGGTTTCTTTTGTAAAAAAGGAGAAAAATGAAGAGAAGCAAAGAAGGCTGCCCAGCTCCTTCAGGCTTGGCACCCCTAGTGCGAAGCTGCCTTCATTTTTTATGTCCTGTGTATATTGTTTTCCTTCGTTCTTTTTGCTTCAAGTCCGTGAGCATGTGTATGCACGTGGCAAGTTTGGCGTAGACACATACGCTATCACCAGGCTTCCGTATTGCGATTGCCGCCTCGCCTTGTGAGCCAGTGCGGTGAATGTTCTTTGTTTTACATGAGGCATACTAAGGGCAATGAGTTTGGCGAACCTTGCGAACTTTCACACATGCTGTTGTAGTTGTGAGTGTGATTCCCGATTCTAATGGAAGCTAATCACCATATTTTTCCACGTAATATACGTCCATGTTTGTAGCTTGCACAGTGTACTCACTTTTGAGTAAATGCTTGCCAAATAATTTGGCACCATGCATGAACATGGAACAAACCTGTGAGAAAGGAGCTGGCTTGTGTGCACGATACAAGAGCTCTACTGTGAATGCACCCCTGTCGTCACCGATAGAATCATGTTTGCTTGCACAATAGAGAGCGTCCAACTGTGAATTTGCCCTTACGTCACCCATTGTAGCCTTTGTTGAATCCTCTAGCAGACCAAATACAAGAAAAACCTTTGGCCTTTGCCAGACTTGCTTGGGCCTTGTAGTGGCGTTCACCGTGCCAGGGGGAGCTATGAATGCTGTTCTCTTGTGCTTGAGCAGATGTGTTCGAGGACTTCCTGTCGCCTGTGACGGCAGCCCAGAGCCTGGTGCACATGGTGTGCAAGAAGCGCAAGGGTGTGCTGCAGCGTGCCATGGCCTTCGTGGTGGCCCTGCTTACCAGTCCGGCCTGCTCCCCCCGGCAGAAGGACGGTGCTTTGCACCTGGTTGGCACTGTGGCCACCCTACTGCTCAAGCGCCGCATGTACAAGGTGGGTGCTAGTGCTTCCCTATTCCTTCACTCGGTTCCTGACAAGCTACCTTCAGTCACCACTTCTAATCAATTTTTATGTGTCGCAAAAAAAAGGTAGAGGTGTGTATAATGAATTTTTAACTTCAAAGTGAATTCAAATAATAAAATTCTATTGCGAAAAAAAATTGAATATTTTTCTAATGTTTCTGAATGTGAATACTACTATTGACTTACAAAAAAAAAAAAACTTTCTGTTCACCAGCCACAGATGAAAAAGCAAGCTTATTGTAATGCAAAAACTGTGCAGGAAAATTATGCAGTCTACAGCACGATTGCTTCACAAGACCACATCTGCAGTTATTTAATGTCTCAGCTAATCAAAAGGTCAGTTTAATTTTAATTACTGCCATCTCAAGATGTCTGCTGCTACAGGAAAAGTAATTATGAAGGTAGTAAGCAAATATTCTATTTTTCTTATTTTTGAAGATCTTCGGACACATTTCTCGAAACACCCTGAAACAATGGAGGGTCAACTCTCCAACGTGGCACAGAAAAGGCACTCAAGGCAGATCGTGAACAAACTTGGGTTTGTTAACCCAAGATGCAGCACATTGTGGCAGTTGGAGATTGCGGGCCGAACAGGGTAACTTCGCAAGGCCGGATTAAGCACGCTTGCCTGCGGCGCTATCAGCTGCCACACAAAGGGGACCCTTGAGCACTGTATGAGAAGTCTCCTGCTAAAGCAGCGCAGGACCCTCTCCTTGCAGGCCTGAGAGCATCTCTGTGCTGTGAACTAGCGCCAGGCAGAAGAGAGTGTCAGGTGCAGGAGGAGGCCCGGTGGCCATCACTGGTGGCCACTTAGGAAGACTGTGACACAGTGATGTGTACTAGTGTGGCGTGCAGCCACCTCGCCGCCAGGCAGGAGAAACATCGGAAGCATGGCTTGCGCGGGAAACAAAGCCCGGCACCGTGGCCATGGCCGCCATGGTGCCGTTTAATGGTGGTTCCCGGCGATCGACTCCCACGGGGCCACCACAGCGTGCTAGCTGGGGGACGAGGTGCAGAGGAAAGGTTTTCTCAATCCACATAAGTTACCGTATAAACGTGTGTAAGGGCTGCACTTCTTTTTTTTTTCAAGAAATGACGGCCAATTTTCAGGGTGCGGCCCATACACGCGACATTTTTTTAAAAGTAAAAACGCACCAGTTAGCGAATGAAGAGCGTTTATTGCAGTATACGACATTTCTTGCTATTCTAGAACATCAAAGAGCCCTGAGGAAGATTTACCCTCCTCCCCACAAAGACCTCAGTAAAGAGCAGTCGGTTGCCTGGAGACAGCTGCAGACTAATACATACCCAAATCTCAGTCTACTTAACAAAATCTATCCGACTACATACGACAACAAATGCCCGCTATGCGGGGAACATGCAACACTTTATCATGTTACAATGGGCCTGCCAACACTCAAAGGATGTGCCAATAAACAACACACCAACACCGGAGCAGTGGGAGGCTGCGCTGTCCTGCTCGAAGCCTGAAGAACAGCTCAAGCTGATCGACAGAGCGCGCAAGATGGCAAAGGCCACAGGGGCCCTGGACTGAGGGCTCCACCTTCGCCGGGAGAATTTCTTTGCACCAATAAAGTTTTTCATTCCCATTCCCACAAGCAGTCATCTTCCGTGCCATCCAAGCTGTTAGATATCCCGGTGACTTTAAAACTTCAGGACACAATGTCCGTCGACAGCGAGCTCCACGCAGATAGGATCCACCCAAGTACAGTCGCCAAGGCTAGTCCCTTCACACGCAGCATGTCCGTTGTCAGTGCAAGACCATCATTCCACACTTCACTCACATAGCGGAGCAAGTCTTCTTCCAAATTGGGAAACTTGCACTGCTCTCCTCGGAAAGCGCACTTAGTGCTGTTGGTGTTTCGCAAGGCTTCTTTTTGAGCACACCAACGTCGAACACACTTCTCGTCAACGTCGAATTTTCTGCCGGCGGCACGTTTCCCATGCTCGAGAGCATACTCGATCACCTTCAACTTATAGCCAGCAGTGTAGCTATTCAGGTACTTGCCCATCTTGCCAAAACGTGAACGCCGTGTAGAAAACAAGCTAGCACGAAGGTCATCGAACAGTGCAGAAAACTACAGCAAATGGCTGGCTGAACTGCACAACCCGAACAACACGAACACCATGCCAAAGTTGGTCATGCTAATGCCGATATAGATAGCGCCGATAGCGCATTTGTATAGAGATGTGAGAAGCTAAAGATAAAATCCTGCTTTAACCTTTAGTTGGCGGGTCTATGAATACTAATAAAAAAGTTAAAATTTTTAGCCCACTTCACGAACATCCTAACACGAATAAAATAAAAATATATATATATATATATACTCCGGTGACGATGATGATGGTTGCGTTTCCTTGTGCCATCTATCGACTACGCCTAGAAGCTTACGCGCGCGCGCATTTTGAATACGTATTGGTTGAGGAAAGTGTGGATGCGGCCCTTACGCAGATTTTTTTTTTTTTAGAATATGCACTTCAAAAAAACGGGGTGCGGCCCTTACACGCGTTTATACGCTATAGTGTTCCCATCGGGTACATATTAATGAGGTTTCACTGTATATGAAAAAAGAAAAAGGCTATTGGCCTAGATTTGAGTAAGTATGATACATGGCCTAAATTTTGTAGTTTTGATTATGTAGAGTTTGAGTAAACATTTGACGCTGGATGCCTTGAGTGGCTTCCAGAGGTGAGCTCTTCCTTTCTGTTCCTGTGCAGGACCAAATGGAGGCAATGCTGGTGGCTCACGTCTACCCGGAGTTCGGCAGTTCCGAGGGTTTCCTGCGGGCTCGGGCCTGTTGGGTGCTTCACTACTTCTGCGAGATGCCCTTCCGCACCGAGGCCAACCTGCTGCGTGCTGTCGAGCTGCTCACCCACTGCCTCCTCCACGATTCGGAACTTCCAGTACGTGTCGAGGCAGCCATAGCCCTTCAGGCTTGCCTCACCTGCCAGGAGAAAGGTGAGGGATGGCTCCACCTGCCACTGTGCTGTCTCTCGAGAAACGTTGCACACTCGAGGCAAGATCATCCTTCTACATTACCAAAAAAGCCATTCAGAAAGCTGGCTTGCTGGGATCTTATGCTAGCACCTAGCGACGTTAAGTTCCTGCCAGAGCACCCCAGCTTCACAATGAGTGTGGTTGTCCATAAATTCTAAAAAAAAAAAACCCAAACAAAAGTAAAACATCGAAAAGGAGGGGCAAGGGGTTGCATATTATAGATATGACATAGGGCATACAGTACTTTCTCAGTAAACGGAAATTTCTTAAACGGAATAGCTGCTTAAATAGAACTGCCTCTAATGTGATTGGTTGGATGCTGCAACCCCGTTCATCTCTCGGGAAATCGAACTCCTGTTTTATTTACTGTGAAAATGGAACTCCTGTTCCATAGGCGACAACCTGAACGCGCTGGGCCCCCCGATCGCTGCCGCCTCGTTTTGCGGGGCCGTGTTCAAGCACACGCCACTTTGTAGAAACAAAAGCAGTTCGCTGTTGCGGAGTTGAGCATTGCTGGTTGCGGGCGACGAGAAACCTCTTTGCGTTGGCGCTATCACGCTAAACGCAAGTGTACGGTACAGCAAGTGCAGCGCTGTTGTAACCATACTGCACGCTTTTATTGGGCAACCACCCAAACGTTCTTCTGTCCTCTGCCCGGACTGCTAGAGCGTCGCGGAGTGCGCATCACTTGCAGGAAGTTCGTCATCGCCTCGTTAAGGGGGGGGGGGGACGTGGCAATGGGAATGATAAATTTGGTCAAATTGTTCAATTTTTCAATTGATTTTTTTCTGCAATCCTGAGACCATGTTTTAAGTCATGGTGAAATATTAGACCAAAATAAGCATTAGAAGTTGGAAAAAAAAGCATTTTACTAGTGTGCTGTCATCGAAAACTATGAGAAAATTGGGCTTTAGAAAATGCAAATCTGAAGTTTTCCCTTTGCACACCCCGTGTACCTCCCAGTGCACATGGGTCGACATAAGAGAGAGAAAGTGCATTTTGTGGGATAGCACCACTTGTACTTGACAGATTTAAAAGAGAAAAAATTGCAGCTGCAGATTTGCGAAGCAACATAGTCCATTAGTAATACAGTTCTGTAATTAACTTAGGAAGATGTTGCAGGGCCTGTCCAATGTCTTGCATTGTTTCTATATGTCTGAATGCAGCGCAAGCGACCGTGAAGCCTAAGATCAAAGAGATTACCATGGAGCTACTGAAGATAATCCGGGAGACAGAGAACGATGATCTGACCAACGTCATGCAGAAGATTGTCTGCATGTACGCTGATGACATTGCACCTATTGCTGCAGAGATGACTCAACATCTGGCAAGTTTTTTTGTTTTTTGCTGCATATTCTCACTTGTTTTCTGCGGGGCCTTGCACTAATAGACAAAATGGAAGAAGGAATTTGGGAAAACTTGAGTTTTTGGGAGAATGTTTACATTAGTGGTAGTTTATGGTCATTGAAAGTAAAAACTACGATCTGGAGGTCGTTACAGTTGTCCCTTATATAAAACTGAGTAGATATTAGGCAGATTTCTGTTTTACCATTTGGGATAATATAAAAACTTACGCCGCTATCGTGGCAATGGTGAGTATGCATCATGCAGTTTGTTTGGGCCCATTAATATAACAGGCGACAAGAGATTGTCACCTAGAGGTTCTTACCTAAGGGGTGAAACGTGACAGGCTGGAAATTCAAATGGCATGCTGTGGGGTGCTGAAAATGATGGCTCTTGCTATACGTTACACGTGATGGAGTCCACTGCCATGGCCGAACTTTCGGTGGTAAAATGCAGTTGGTGTCCTAGGTGACCTCGCAGTAAGGAGGAGTCATTGCGATTGGCAGTGAATGTGAACGGCCATCTTGCAGGTGGCTACCTTCACCCAAGTGGTGGAGACTGGTGGGGACGGTGACGAGAAGGCGATGGTGGCCATGGGGGTGCTGAACACGCTGGACACCCTGGTGACTGTGCTGGAGGAACAGCGTGAGCTGGTGGCCATGCTGGAGCCCACTCTGCTGCAGCTGCTGGTTGGTCAGGTGCTGGGGCAGTCCCTGCTGGAGTTCTACGAGGAGGCCCTGTCTCTGCTCTACTCTCTCTCCTGCCGGGGCCCTCTCTCGGCCGACATGTGGAAGGCCTTTGAGGCCCTCTACCTTGCCTTCCAGAAAGACGCCTTCGACTTCTTCACTGGTGCGTCCACTTCTGTTGTGGACAGAGTGTTGTCTGTGTCAGATAAGCTGTCTGTCACTGTGGTAGCTTAGTGGCACAAATTGTCATAGGAACAAAGAAGTGGAGGTCTGCATATGAAACAAACTTCACTTAAGGGAGGACACTGCTCTTAAATATTTTTTATATCTCAATCGATTTTGATGAAACTCCCTGAGTTTATGTACAATTGTGTGCTGATTTCAAATATGCAATTATTTTTCTGGTATGTAGTTTTTAAAATACAAAATATTTCATGTGCCCATTGGGGAGCACGATTTTTTCTAAGCTGAGAGAGTTACAAAATAAATCAGCATACCACAATAATATGAAATCAGAACTGAGTGCAGTGCAACAAAAATGGATGTTCTAAACCCATTGGAACAAAAGTTATTGTATGTTGAACATTCACCAATGAGTCAATTTCAAGCTGGGATTATTTGGAGTTTTCAGTGGTTCCCGCCGAGTCTGAGTAAACGGTTGGCGACTGTATACCAAGACAGTGGTGCTTGACTGCAGGACAGACTAGACACGCCTCTACGAATTCCGGTTCTTGCATGATTTTGAGCTCCATTGAAATCGTCTGTGCTGATCAATACTTTTTCAGGAACAATGTGGCTTCAGCTAAATTGCTTTCATATAGCATAGAGAAAAGGAAATGAAGTTGAAGGGATTTTCGACTGTCCCCTGCGTATGTGCCATGCTTTCTGTGGAGCAGTTCATGCAAACTGAAGTGAGTCTGTGCCTTCTGACCTGCAACGTGATTCTTCTCCTGGAAATTTTACCCCGCATAATGATTGCACCCTCAAGTCTCGGTCTCTCTTTCGAGGAAAAAAGTGGTATCGTTACGCAAGTAAATACAGTACTTACAGGGTAGACCAGTTATAACGTAAGTCGCTGGAGTCTAGAATATCTTCACTATATGCGGTACCGCGCTATGACCAATACAACTTTTTTTCAAGGCTGAAAGAATGCAAAACATGTTGAGTGAGCATGTCTGAGAACCGAGATGTGGAGCCAAGGTGTTTGCCTTCGTTTAAGGGGCAACGTGCCATTTAAAAATTAAAAAATTGCGATGAACACGATTTTCAAAAACCGTATACTTGGGCTGTACGTATTATAAACTACCTTTCTGTAATTATGACCGCCTAATACATCGTAACAGTATGTCAAATCGGTTAATAACGAGCTGCTGCAGCTTCAGCACAGGCTGAACAAGCGCCGAAACAAGCCCAACTTCGAGCGAGCACCATTCCCACCCCGTTCAACCGATCGGCGCCACCTTGATTTTGTTTTGTTCGTGAATTCCTCAGCATTTTCTTACCACTCTTGGCGGTAGTGGTGGTGGCATGACCGAAGCTACATGCGTTGGTGGGTTGGTGCGCTGAACCGTTGTATAAGCTTCGTTACCGTGGTCAAGCGCGCCGCCAACAACGATTCTGACGGCCCTTTTCTCAGCGAAGCAGCCTCTCTATCGGTAAGGATGATTGCATCGACGGTGTCAGCGCTCATTATCTCCAGCATGCGCCAGCGGCACATGAATGCACAGTTGAAATGTGCTTGGCGTCTCGAATCAACCTTGGCAATCAGAACCCCGACTTGTACGAAAACAAGGAAACAAAACCAGGAAAGGTGGCAAAGGATAGAAGTCAATAAAAATGCATTTTTTTAATCTGCAGGGTCATTTTAGGCCAAGATATGTGATCGAAACTTCCGAAGCCCGATATCTCTAAATTACTTCTTTGTCTGGTGAGGCTGCTTAGTCGAGAGATATCTCTGGAACCATTCATCAGATTTCCATCAAGTTTTCTTTATTATGCATCTGAAGAAATTTTTCAGGGCAAGACAAAGGCATTTTTTACATATATTGTCTGTAATTTGTAATAATTAATTAAAATTTCATTGATGCAAGCCTAATGAGCAACACTAGATTCAGTGCTCTGCTAAAATTTTTTAGCAAGGAAATTTAAAAAAAGGGCTTTTTCTTGCCCTAAGGTACCCATCCAGGAAACTTCGTAGTGAATTTCACAGTGCTAGCACATTTTCCAACTTCTCCAGGCCCTGACGAAGGGCCCCATGTGGACTACTCTGACACAGGGCTGTAACTTGGGAACCAGTTAACATAACTGCATGAAACTTTGTGGTTATTCAAATGGCTTTGCTATTATTAGTCTATCCTGAAAATATCATTAAGATATCTCAAGAAACAAAAAAAGTTGCTTTTTGAAGGTAGCCTCCTCCCTCAAGTTTCCAAATGTTAAAAGGTTAAGTACAAGAACCTGCATTGCCAACAAAATGTACGCAGGGAAAAAAAGTGACAAAAGAAACCACACTCACGGAGAGTCGCCAGCAACAGTAGACTCTCAATAATTCAAACTCTGATAATTCAAAATTTCGGTTAATTCAAACAAATTAAAATTTTTTGGTTGGCCCACTGTTATCAATTTATTTTAAAGCTGCTTAATTCAAACTGTCCCGCTGCTCAAATTCGGTTAATTCAAACTTTTTGCTTTCCATGCCTAGAAACATCTGATACCTTTGTTGTATCTAGCTGAACATTCGTGTTTTTACGTAACTAACATCCGCAAATAAAGCTGAATGCCTGCCTGCAAAGCGGCCAAGCTAGCCAGGTGGCATGCACCAACAGTGGCATACTGACTGAAGAAAAAAAAAAACCTGACTGTCTCGTCTTGGCCAGTTACCTACGTGTCGAACGCTTCTTAGTCACTTTTGCCGTAGTACACTGGTGTTATGCGGGAAAGTGTCCTAAGGTTAGGAAGGGACCACTGGCTGTCATGGGACACAACACATTTTGTCCCTTAATTGCACACGCTATGATGCGTTGTATAATAACGAGCACTAGTATGATCGCTGATGTCTAAAAGCTTTACTTTCAATCATGCAGAGCTGTCTATGATTTTGCGGCCCTGAGAAACAATAAACATCACAATGCTAGTTGGTATGTTGCCTTGAGTCATATTTGGAGAACTTCTGATAATCCTAAACAAAATCCTGAGGTCCCCTCGAGTTTGAATTATCAAGAATGTACGTAATTTTTCGGACCTCCGCTATAATGCAGGCTTCTCCGTATGAAACAAAAACAGTGTCGAACGGGCACTGAAATTCCGTGTGATGGGCACTATGTTCAAATTCCTGGGCACATGTGCGATTCTGAAGACATGGGAACTGCAAACCGCTATTCGAGTGGTGACCACGCCATCCACACCTTCACTTTCGTTGTCGATTTGATTTCCCGCTTTCCAAATGGAGCCACTGCAAAGAGTTTTGTTGACACAATAACACACCACAAATTTGATCGACCACAGATGCTACAGATGTGACAGTTGGCACTCATAAGGCCTATCCTGCGGGTTGTCGTGCTGT
Source organism: Rhipicephalus sanguineus (assembly GCF_013339695.2). Taxonomy (NCBI): domain Eukaryota; kingdom Metazoa; phylum Arthropoda; class Arachnida; order Ixodida; family Ixodidae; genus Rhipicephalus; species Rhipicephalus sanguineus. The sequence goes on from NC_051177.1 coordinate 210,549,777, forward strand.
CGTGGAAAGCTTGTCCTGGACATAGAAATGGGTCGAAGAGATTCTTCTCGCAAAATGAAGCATGGGAAGCTCGTGTGAGACTGTTCGCAGCCCAGAGATATGCCACGGCAACTACGTATCTCGCAAAAGCCTGCTAAGCTTGTACGCCCACATACAAAGGTGAAACCTCAGATCATAAAGCCTTTAAATTTGTGGAACACCGCCTAGAGGGTGAAGTCAGAGTCGCACATGCAATATTTCTACTCTACAATGATGCAATTATTTATTTTCCTTGCTGAGGAGACAAACAATCGTGACATGCACTTGATACAGACACGGGCGCATGTTCCATGCATAGCGCGTGCAGCCAATGAGTGGTTGGAGCCAAGCCAGTGCAAAGGCTTTGCCGTTGCCTTGGCAACTGCACCCCTTCCTGGCTTTGTGAGCCTGCGATACGCTGCTGCCACAGATCTTTTTGTTTCTCCCTCGGCTCCTCGTTCGTTTGCTCCATGTCTTCTCGGCCTTCGATTTGACCTCATCGCTCTCTCCCCGGCTGCTGCTCCTCCTCCGTTGTGAAGCGTGCTCGCTACCTCGCTTGACTGCGTGATTTTCTAGCAGTTGCATTGTAACGGATATGTCATCTTGGAGTACTGCACAATAGGTGGTATGCATATGCAGCGAGTTCTAACGGAGGGTAATTGAGAGTCAGTAAAGGCTGCATTATAGCTGGTCCTGCACCATAAGCAGTTATGTGATCACCGGTCTGAGCTGTAGTTTGCCTGTTCTCTCTTGCAGACATGATGCCAGCACTGCACAACTTTGTCACAGTGGACACGCCTGGGTTTGTCAGCAACGAGAACCACCTGCTGGCCATGTACAATATGTGCAAAGCAGTAAGTGACATCATCACTCACATCGTGACTTAAGGGGAGACACTCCTCGAAACAACTTTTTTTTTATTTTTTGCAATAGAGACTTGAAAATTCTGTTATATGTATAGTTTTTCATGCAGATTTCAAATATGCCATTACTTTCCATGTAGCTGCTACAGTTGTTGAGTTATGTCATACACAATGGCAAAATGTTACACTTTTTGCGGGAACCGTTTTATGTACTAATCTTTCAGTAAAATAATTGTGTTGAATCTTATTAGACTCTTTGTAGACTGTAGAGTGCCAATATCTATCCAGATATTCCACAGAGATAATGGAACTAATAAAAAAAAAATTGTACTCTGTAACTGATTATTTTCAGTCTCCTTTGAAACAGTAACCGAATATTTTCACAAGTAATGCTGATAGATATTGCAATTTCAAGTAGATATTTGCATTCTACATGTCTTGAAGAATACGTGTGCCAAGTTTCGTTACTATACAATAAATATAAGTTTATAAAAGGCTGCCCGCAAAACGTGAAATTGTCGAAAAAAATGAAAATGAGAAAAACAAGTTTGAAAGTTTGAAACGCTGGCATTTATCAGAAAAACACTATTTACATCAAATTGGGCCACAGTCCGCCTCCACGTGTGCGTGGACGAAAATGTAGACTCGGGGCTATCGGAATTTTCACAACACAGTTCGAGGAATGCCGAAAGTCTGCGCTTTCCAGCCGCCTCTCGGACGCCGAGCTTCCGTTCGCGGCAAGGGTGGCATGCCGAACCCGCCACAAGTGCCGTGAGCGCGCCGATTTCGCAAAGCATCGTGTTGACAGTAGGAGCACCTACAAGCCTAGGCTCACTCTCAAAGAATCCAATCTTCTTTTGGGATGCACTGATAAATTCCACAGCAGCGTCAATTTCACAACCACTGTCGCGGGGTTCGGTGTCGGCGTTAGGCCTATCCGATATCGGAGCGTCGGGGGCATCGTCCATCGCTGTCGCTTTGGGAAGCGTCCGACGCCGTTTCCCTCGATACTTGTGGCGAGTCCTGAACTTTCGAACATCAGAACTGCGCTTTTTAGGGCTTGCCATGGCACGAAAATACTGAAGAAACGCAGAACAACTCGGTCGCGGCGTTTGAGGCTTCGTTCTTTAGCCGGGGAGATGGGAGGGAGGAGAGGGTGGAGCGCGCCGCCGTCCAATGGCGGCCTCGCGCTGCGTGCCGCGAAATTCAAAACGCTCGCCGTACGCGTTGTTTTTCTCGTTTTTTCTTTATTCTGCGTGAAGATACGAGACTAACCCCTGGTGTATTGTGGAGAAGACAGCTTTACGCTGCATGCGGGCAGGATTGCAAATGGCAGACACCGCGTCATTTTCGCAACAGAAGGACGCAAACTACACCATTTTTTCGCGACTTTTGCGCATTTCTCGCGTCACCGCTTCTCACTTGGAAGCCTTTTTAGATAATTTCTCGTGCGAATTTGAGCTTGATATTTTCAGAAATAAAAGATTATAGTCCAAGGATGACAATACAGCCGAAAAAAAAAACCAGATTTTTTTTCGGAAAACCGCGACTTTTCGACCCGCGTCTCCCCTTAATGATCCGCACTCAGTGTCTTCACGTGCTTCTTGCGTACCTCTTTATTTTTGGTAAAAGTTGTTTCTGCAATCCTTTCCTCATGCTCCTCCGCCTTTCATTTTTTAACATAATCGAAATGTGTCCTGTTCGGTGAAATGTTTTGTGTGGAAATCAGCTTGTTTGGCTGCTGGTTCTCGTGCATTTTTCTTCATAATTGTTTTTTTTTTACAAATCTTGCATGGCGTGTCTCATTTCTGGTGCAGAAGGAACCTTGGCTGCCTGCTTGTTCTTCTTCAATTGAGTTTGCTGCTATTAGATGCGAACTCTCGTGAGCAAATTGCACCTGGGTGTGTTCAGATAAGGACGTCAGTGAATGTCCAGTGACCCCCTTTAATTTAACTTTAAATATATTGTTACGGATGTGATGGGTTTATTTACAATGCGAAGTAGAGGCTGGAGAAAAACACAAGAGACGGTCGCAAACCGCCGGTCAGCAATCCCTCGTGCCGGTCCCTCTTCTTCCTCCTTTCAGCGCCGCGTTACATTTCCCTCCGGGCAAGACGAAGCTCACCGAGCGAGTCAGAGTGATCGGTTGTTGTAGGGCTTCAATCGTGCAATATGCACAACCTGCGTGTTGCGCGAACGGCGGTTCTCAGCTGTTACTTTCGCGACGACGTAAGTGACGTCACTCAAGCACTGGGTAATGACAAAGGGACCAGAGTACTTGGAAAGGAGCTTCTGGCAGAGTCCCTTCTTTCGAATAGGCGTCCATAGCCAGACAAAATCACCTTTGGCGAAGGTGACTGGCAGGTGTCTTGCGTCGTAACGGTCTTTAGCACGAGCATGGGAGGAGAGAGTTCTAAGTCGCGCAAGTCGACGCGCCTCTTCGGCGCGACACAAAGTCTGCGCAACACTGGCATTCTCGTTTGTCGAGAAAGGAAGTATGGTGTCGAGAAAGGTTTGAGGATGACGAGCATAGAGAAGGAAAAAAGGCGTATATCCTGTGACCTCGTGTTTTGCGGTATTAAAGGCGTATGTAACGAAAGGTAGTACAGCATCCCAGTTCTTATGGTCCGCTGAGACATACATTGAGAGCATATTGATGATGGTACGATTGGTGCGCTCTGTTAGGCCGTTGGTCTGGGGATGATAAGGTGAGGAATGCCGATAGTGACACCCACAGAGCCGTAACAACTCTTCAACAACATCAGCGGTGAACTGCCGGCCACGATCACTGATCACCACACGAGGGGCTCCGTGACGGAGGATAATGGAGTGCAGCAGAAACCACGACACATCTGATGAGGTGGCTGAAGCAACTGCCATCGTTTCAGTATACCGCGTTAGGTAATCTACGCACACGATAATCCAGCGGCGGCCGGTGGCAGACTTAGGGAAGGGGCCGAGTAAGTCTATGCCGACTTCCTCAAAAGGTGAAGTCGGTGGTTTAACAGGTTGCAGTGTGCCTGCCGGATGAGTAGTAGGTTGTTTGTGGCGCTGGCAGACATCGCAACTCGCGACGTAGTGCTTGGTCGTCTTCCACAGTCGAGGCCAGTAGAAACGTTGTCGGATACGGTGAAGTGTCCGGGCAAATCCAAGGTGCCCAGACGTAATGTCGTCATGCATTGCGCGGAAGACCGCAAGGCGCAGACATTCGGGGACGACGAGTAGCAGTGGGGCGCCATCGCTGGAGTAATTCTTGCGATATAGAAGGCCATCATGAACTACAAATGGCGTTGCGCGTTCAGAGCTGCGGGTCGCATCGATAATTTGTCTCACTGAAGGGTCGCGCTGTTGCTCGTGACCGAAGGCGTCCAAACTAGGGAAGTTGGAGGAAATCGCAACGAGGTAGTTGTCGAAATCGTCGTCAGCAGTGTCCACATTCTGAGATGGAAGACGAGATAAGCAGTCGGCGTCTGCGTGGCAGCGACCACTCTTGTAAGCAACAGAAAAGTTGTACTCTTGAAGCCGCAATGCCCAACGAGCTAATCGACCAGCTGGGTCGCGTAGTCCGACAAGCCAACACAGTGAATGGTGATCTGTGACGATCTTGAAATGTCGGCCGTACAAATAAGGTCTGAATTTTTGGACGGCGAAAACAACCGCGAGGCATTCAAGTTCCGTTACTGTATAATTGCTCTCAGCCTTCGTCAAAGTACGACTTGCGTACGCAACGACGTGTTGACGTCCGTCATGAAGCTGAACGAGCACAGCGCCAACGCCGACACCACTAGCATCTGTGTGCAGTTCCGTGAGTGCCTCCGGGTCGAAATGACGTAAAAGTGGCCCGGAAGTGAGCACAAACTTCAGCTGCTCGAAGGCAGTCTCACATTGAACGGTCCACTGGTATGGGGTATCCTTCCGGAGCAAGTTTGTCAGTGGATGAGCAAGCTGGGCGAAGTCCTTAATAAACCTGCGAAAATAAGAACACAGGCCCAGGAAGCTACGAAGATCCTTCACCGTCGTCGGCTGCTTAAAGTTGCGGACTGCAGTAATCTTGTCGGGATCTGGTCGTATGCCGTCCTTGTCGACGAGATATCCGAGAACCAGGGCTTGGCGCTCACCAAAATGGCACTTCTTTGCGTTTAAAATGAGCCCAGCTTGTTTGACGCAATCCAGAACAACGCTGAGCCGCTGGTTGTGCTCGTGGAATGTCCGTCCGAATATAATCACATCATCCAGATACAGTCAAATCTCGTTACAACGAACACCACATTAACGAACATTTCAAATTAACGAACTTTTAAGAAATCCCGTGCCGACTGCTTATAGTTTCAATGTAAAAATATTTCACTACTACGAACTTCAGAATAACGAACATTTCAGAATAACGATCGTTATTTAATTCCCGTGTAATCTTAACAACACCTCAGTACTACGAACTTATATCCCGAAATGCGAGGATTCTTAGATTTCAGTGTATCGGTCATGGCAGTCGGAGCTGTAAGGTAGCAGACGACGCAGCGCGAAGAGCGGACGCCCTCCCGCTAAAACCTGAGATGGCACGGGAGGAGAAAGACGCGGGCGGAGAACTTTTTTTTTTTTTTTCCCTTCGTTGCGGAGGCGACAACGCATCAGGTTTTGTAAAGGCCCAACCGCATGCATAGCACGCGACTTTCAAGCGAAGGCGACTGCGACAAACCAACACCTCCTACAAACGGGCTCCGTCGCGCTGCTCGATTGAAAACTATTGCGCGCACGCAGGCAAATTACGAAAAATAATTACAGAGTAGATGAATGACAACATGGCTAATTTATTATTGTCTTGTTTGAGATAAAGATGCCATGAAAGCGTTTCGGGACTTCCTTTTTTCGCGATCTTATGTTTAACCGCGGCAGTAGTATCGCTGTGATCCCATGGGGTGCCCGGAAGCGTACGCTGCCTACGCTACGTCGCACTTTGCAAACTGCGTTATGTTGGGGTTAGTCCACGAGGCGCATCTCGACAACGTTTCCTCTTGCTGTCATAGAACGTTTAAGAAAAGCCGCAGCGCCTCACATCGTTGCTTCGCAGGGAGAAGGGCTACCTCACACGACGACGATGTTGACATTGCAGCAAGCTACCACCAATGCAGCAAGCTACTACCGAAACATCAAAACGAACCGTCGATCATAAACAACGACAAAATACGGCCGCTGCCTCGCTCTCCGCGTGAGATGGGGCTGTAAATAAGGTAGTCTATAACTTGCATTCCTTGAAGTACGCGCCGATTGGAAGCATCACGAGCAAATTGCAACCGAAGCAAGGGTCAGAGATGCTGCCATGTTGTTGGATATCGTCATGCTCACTTCCGGGCGACAAGCGATGTTTTCTGGCTTTCCAGAAACCTGGGATGCTATCGCGGAACGATTCTATTTCAGATTCCAATGCCTTTCGTGCTTTTCGCGCTTGGCCAGTGGTCAGAACGACGGTCCGTCCGCGTTATCAGCGCGATCAGCCAGCCGTGTGGAATCGGAAATAGCATCGTTTCGCGATTGCACCCCTGCGACAAGCGACGGCGATGGATGGCCCTCCGCGACAGCAAATCCTGTCGGCCGTCGCTCAAAACTCGCGTGCATGCAGTTGGGCCTTAAAGGATTGCAGCGATGACATGGACGACGATGTCACGGTAGCACCCGAAGATCGCGACGAGTCCGTGTCGGCCACAGATGCGTTGGACTACTTGAGGAAACTCCGCATATTCATAGAAAAAAGCGGAACAGCGACCGAAGCGGCGGATAAAAATGCGGACGGTCTAGAATCGTTCGTGACGCAGAGTTTGTGCTGCACCCGTCAAAAAAACGATCACGGACTATTTCAAATAAACGTGCCTTGTATGACGTTCACGTGTGCATTGTTGTGAGAAACGAGTTCAAGGGCGTACCGTAGCAAAGGTAGGACGTTTGCGTTACTGAAATTCTATTGTTATGGTAAATTTTTGGGCTTTCACTATAACGACCTTTCAGAATAACGAACATTTTTCCGCGGTCCCCTGAAGTTCGTTATACCGAGATTTCACTGTAACACATACAAGTCTCCCATTTGAGACCGCGAAGGATGGAATCCATAAATCTCTCGAAGGTTGCTGGGGCATTACATAAGCCGAACGGCATAACGTTAAATTCAAATAACCCATCGGGCGTAACGAAAGCAGTCTTCTCTCTGTCAGACGGATGCATTGGTATCTGCCAGTACCCAGACCTTAGGTCGACCGATGAAAAGTAGGCGGCGGAGTACAGGCAATCAACAGCATCGTCGATGCGTGGTAGAGGGTACACATTTTTCTTTGTGACGGCGTTAAGGCGGCGGTAGTCAACACAAAACCTCCGCGAGTTGTCTTTCTTTTTCACGAGTATAACAGGAGCTGCCCAGGGGCTGCATGACTCCTGAATAACGCCCTTCTGCAGCATGTCGTTGACCTGTTCGGCGATCACTTTCCTTTCCGAAGGGGATACGCGATAGGGTTTCTGGCGTATCGGCGTAGCATCTCCCGTGTTGATTCGGTGGTGCATACGGGATATCGGCAACGTGAGACAACGCTCGTCTTGAGCAAAATCAAAGACTGCCACATAGCGTGCAAGGACTTCTTCGAGAACATGCTGCTCGGAAGAAGGCAGTGACTTGTTAATCATGCGTCGCAATTCGGCCGAGTAGTTGGGCGTTGTCCGACTGATGCCTGAGGACTCTGCAACCGTTCTGATGTCAATTGCGGTCTGCTCTTCAAATGTTGCCAGTTTAAGTCTGGCTGGGAGAGCAACAGGCTCTGGGGAGGCGTTGACCGTCCACAAAAAAGCATGTCCGTCGATGGCTCGAATGACACACCGCGGAACCAAGACATTCTTCTTAATAGCGTTGGTGCGATCAGGCTCTACAAGTCCGGTGCAGGGTCCCAACTGGGCGCGAGAAGAGCATACGGGAACAAACACTGCTGTCCGACCAGGGATCGACACATCTTTAGAAATTGAAAGCACGTCGGCTGGGTGAGTCGGAAAGTCATCAATGGCGGCAGTTGGCAACGTGCTTTGTAGAAGAATTTCTCCGGTTCCACAGTCAAGCGTTGCACCGCATTCACGAAGGAGGTCTATACCTAAAATGACGTCATGAGTTGCGTGAGCTAACACAGTGAATTCGGCTCTGAAACTTTGTCCTCCAATAGAAAGAAGAACGGAACAAATACCGACAGGGCGCAACATTTCACCTCCAACTCCACGAAAAGTTTCTTGGCGGTCCCACGCGAACATTACTTTATGGCCTAAAAAACAATCTTTGAAACGAAGGCTCATTACCGAAATAGCAGCACCAGTGTCTACAAGGGCGATAGTATTTACACCGTCTATACGCACACTCACTTTGTTCTTTAGCATCACAACAGCAGGAGGAATTGGCGAATATGACCGTCCCGCGACCGCACCTCCATCGGTCGCATCAGCTAGTTTCCCAGCTGAGGCGGGGAAGGCGACCGACGACGCGGCGACGGCGAGCGGCGTGATCGTGTCGGAGGCGGCGTAAGGCTTCGCTCGGAGGCGGGGGACTCGTTGCGGAATCTGCTAGGCCACTGCTGTCGTAGAGGGTGAATGACAGGTGTAGAGGTCGAGGTTTCGTGCGCACGAGCAGGGTACGTCGAAAAGCGCGGTGCTCGCGGCTGGCGGCGGCAGAAGCGCGAAATGTGCCCTCGGAGGCCGCATGCGTAGCAAACAGGTAGTTCCCGGCTTACATTAGTGGGAGCATAGGTACGCGAAGTTGGGTAGTGCTCGGCAGAAGCACGTCGTGACGCCTGGTAGTAATCTTCAGGAATACGCCTTGTTGGTGCTGACTGGTATTCTGCAGCAACCCGCCGGGATGGTGATGGACGGCGGCGACTGTGATCTGCAGGTAGAGACTGGAGGCTCGTGTTGAAATATGCCTCTTCACTGCGCAGTCTGCACTCGACGCGACGCTCTCGCATCCAGTATGATGGTGGTTCGGGGCAATCGTTGAACGAGCATTGGTAGTGGGCATCCGCCGCTTGAAGCCGTCCTAGCTCCTCTCGAACTACCCGACGGATGATCAAGGGAATGTCTTCGCAGGAGGCGACGTCCATACTTGCAACGCTGGGAACGTTGTCCAAGCGCCCGAACTTGGGTATAATTCTTCGGGTCTTCAGAGCCTCGAATGCGCGACACTGCTGCCTAAATTCGGAAGGAGTGCTCAGGTTGTCCTTCGGGATCAGGAAATTGTACACGTCTTCGGCGATGCCTTTTAACAAATGTCCAACTTTGTCTTCGTCAGGCATGTTCGCGTTTACAATCCCGCAAAGCTTCAATACCTCTTCGATGTATGTCGTGCACGTCTCGCCGGGCAACTGAGCTCTACGCGAGAGCGTTTGCTCAGCTTTCTTTTTCTTCGAGCTCGTGTCCCCAAAGCAGGTCTTCAATTCCTGGACAAAGATTTCCCAAGTGGTGAGCACGTGTTCGTGATTCTCGAACCAAAGCAGAGCGGTGCCAGCGAGAAAAAATGCTACGTTCACGAGTTTCGCCGGCGTACTCCACTCGTGATAGCAGCTCACTCTTTCGTAGTGTTTCAGCCAATCATCCACGTCTTCATCTGTTTTACCTGAGAATATGCGTGGTTCAGGCGCCCAGCAGTTAGGTTGTCTTGGTCTGCGGCCAGCTTGTTCCAAGGCCGTGGCACTGGTTGATGCAGCGGCGTTGCCCGTCGGCGTGCCTGCTTCGGCGTCGGTCATGTCGGTGATTTCCGGGGGTAGACCGGCTAGACGTCTGCTTCTTCGAAAGTCTTCTGCGAGTGGGTTGTCCAGGGCGTCGGATTACCCAGCACCTCTCCACCAAAGCTGTTACGGATGTGATGGGTTTATTTACAATGCGAAGTAGAAGCTGGAGAAAAACACAAGAGACGGTCGCAAACCGCCGGTCAGCAATCCCTCGTGCCAGTCCCTCTTCTTCCTCCTTCTTTCAGCGCCGCGTTACAATATATATATATATTGCTGTCCTGGTCCCCAGAACGACAACAACCTTAGTATCACAAAAAAAAAAATTTGCCTTCCTCAAAAAAATTCAGAAGTATTCACTGAGCCACGACTGCTTTTTGCGAATTGCGCGAGAATGAGATTTTGATGAGATCCTTCAAAAAATAAAAATTGTTGTACCTATTGGTCTCAACATTTTTCTTGGCATACTAGGAATAGCCTAAATTGACAAAATGCTGTTACGTTGCAGTATTGGGGCTCCTATACTAAAAAAAAAATTGCAAATAAGGCACATTGTTTAATAATGCCCTAATTTCAGACTTTCTTGCTCTGCTGGTATGACAGTCAGTATTTTATCAATTTTCCAGAGCGTTGCCACACTTTAGGTTAACAATTGTGCCAAATATAATTGTCGACAGGGCTGGGCAAAGATACTTTGAAATTGTATCGCGATACGATACAAGATACTCAGGCAAGAAGTATTTGAGATACAGATACAAGATACTGCCACAAGAATTGTATCCGATACGATACTTGGCAATTGTATCATAAGATACTTCGATACATTCGCAAATTTGTTTTTATAAGTCCATATAATGTAGCAGCAAACGCCTATGCACAAAAACGTCTGCTTGATAATTTCTTAACATTGACCCATTTCGTTTCATTTATTTATTTACATCATACTGTTGGCCATGTGGCCCAAGCCGGAGGGGCAATGTACGGCATAGGAAACACACGTACAAGGCCAATTGAAAATCTCAAACGAAGGAAGACAAGCAAACAAACAGCTCTAATATGAAAATGTTGTTTAGGAAATAGTGATAATGTAATTATGAATTTATTCTGGTGAGTCCGGATGATGAAAAGGTATCAGGTTCCATTCCTCAGTAGTTCGGGAAAAAAAGAAAATTAAAAAAAATTTTTTTAAAATGAATGGAATGTCTGTTAGTATCTCAAAATTTTGCCCTTCTTGCTCAAATTACATTAGTTTCCTTATTGGAGTTTGTTTTAGCTTCTTAAGAGGACAGAGCTGTCCTCTTAAGAAGCTAAAACAAACTCCAATAAGTTGTTTCGGAAGGAAACTAATGTAATTTTAGCAAGAAGGGCAAAATTTTGAGATACTAACAGACATTTCACTCATTTTTTTATTTTCTTTATTTTATTTTCCCCCCGAACTACTGCAGCGAAGTGTATAAACAGCTCTGTTTATGCACTTCGCTGCAGTAGTTCAGGGAAAAAAGAAAATTTAAAAAAAAATGAGTGAAATGTCTGTTAGTATCTCAAAATTTTGCCCTTCTTGCTAAAATCACATTAGTTTCCTTTCGAAACAACTTATTGGAGTTAGTTTTAGCTTCTTAACAGGACAGCTGTTTATACACTTCGCTGCAGCGCTTCTTGCTTGTAAATTTTGCAGTTGATGGGAGTCGCTGATCTGCTTGCCGACCAGCTAACGGGTTGCCATCTAATCACAAGAACTTCAATAAGAAGCCTTCGCACGATTGCACAAATACCGGCGTAGACTTTTGCCTTGTCCGTAAAAGAGCGTTGGCGCAATACCGAAGCACTGGACAGGTGTACAGCAGCAACAACGCTGGTAGCGAATCTTTTTTCTTGACGCATCGTGTACACCAGGGGTCTCAAGCACCGTCTTCCTCCCATTTGTTTTTATTTTCTTAAAGGGATACTGAACAAAATTTTCGCCGCCGAGATAAATGACTCAATTGAAAGATTGGGTGCTGAAATTTGTTGAAACAACCTTCATTTCAGCCAGAGACTAGAAGAAAATAATGAATTTAATGCATTTTTCGCGAATTGGCGCGTCTAGCGGCCGCGCCGCGAACTAGGGAGGAAGTGACGCGAAACTCCGCGGATAGTGACTCGCCAACCGTGCTCGCAGCAAAATCGCTTACCAATCGACATCGCAAGCCGCCACCCGCTGCCGCGCGTCTCCCTCAAAACGTGTTTTCACGGTCGGGAAGGTGTTCTCCGTGCGTGTTCTCAACCGGCAGCCGACGACGCCATTGCCGCGCTCTCGGCCGTATATTTGTTTTCTCAAGCGGAGCTTGCGCCCACGTCTACGAATTTGCCGTCTGTGTTGTGTGCTGCTACGTAATGTGAACGGTGAAGCACCTGACACAACGCAAGAATGCCTCAACGCTGTTCTGCGCTAGGGTGTGCCCTGTCATACCTTTCCAACAGAGCCGAAGCTTCGAAGGATATGGATTCGCGCTGCGCGCCCATCGCAGCCAACGTGGGTGCCTTCAAAGCGTGACTTTTTGTGCTCCGAACACTTCGAGGATAGTGACTATGAGTTACTGCGTAAATTGCTGGTCCCGGCTGCCGACCCACGTTGGGCTACGGCGGCTCGTCTGGCTCGTCGTCCTTGCTGTCGCTTGACACAGCAGAACGGTCACACGCATATAGTTGTATTTGGCGCATCCGTTTTGGAGGCCTGTCGAACTCGGAGTCGCAATGACCGCTCGTGGAACCACTGTCACTCGCACCTTGCATCTTTGCGCTCTCGCGACACGCTCGGTAGTTTTAGCGCTTTTTGAGGAATAAGCGCTATTTTGTTTCCTATGTGGGGAAAAGAGTACAAGGTTCAGCGCCACACCAGCCACCCTCGGTTCTTGAGAGGAGAGGGGGAGAAAGGGAAGTGGCAGGGCAGGAGAGAGCATGCTGGTTGCCCCCCTCTTGCTGGAGCACTCGACGTCACGTCCGCCGACAAGCGCTCACAATCCACTAAAAATACGGCCAACTGCTCGAAATTACGTGAAATAAACGCTGCGTACAGGAACAGTCGTGTCGTCCGAGTTGAATGTAAGTGTTTTCGTAGCTTTTTCAAATTTTTGTTCAGTATCCCTTTAAGTATGTACATGAGCTACAATGACATGACCGGTCTCAAGCATTCTTTTCGTGAGGACATGTGGTCGCCATGTGTTAAAACATAACCGTGGAACAAAAACTCGGTTCGACCCCGGGCGCAGCGGTCGCATTTCGATGAAGGCGAACGCGTAGTGTGCGATGTCAGTGCACGTTAAAGCACACCAGATGGTCCAAATTGCCAGCCATAGGCCTCCAACGCTCAAGTTTGCGCAGCGCCGTCCGCCGCCCCAGCGGAGAGAGGGGAAAACTCCGGTAGCTGGGACGGGTCGCTCTTGCTTGGTTTTCCCATCGCGCGCGCGGAGAACGTGCTCCCCGGGGCTTTTATCTCGCATTTTTCACGCTATGGGTGCCGTTCCTTCGTCGTACTCGAAAGCAGACACGCAGTCCTGCTGCATTGTGAACTGTCACAAAAGTTTAAAAATGTCGAAGAGCCGAAAACTTCCTGTCACGTTCTACCGTTTCCAATGCAAGCAGTCCGAGGAGCAGAGGCGTCAAGAGTGGATTATGGCAGTTCGCCGCGATGCTTTCGCGGTCTTGTCACCTTGAAGCAGTTTTTGTCGTACACAGTATTACGAACTATTAACGGGGAGAAACGCGATGATCGTGCTCATTTGAAAGGGAAGTGCGTTTGTGAACCGAAGTTACAACAAATAGACAGCCGCTGTACGTTTCGAGATTGCGCGCTGGCTTTCCGAGTCAACCATTTGTAATGTTACAGCAGCGGAGCATTTGGGATTATTACACCACAGTTTAAATAACGTACCGTGAGTACTAAGTGTTTAATTCAGCTGATTGCGGTACATTTCCCGTCGCGGCTCCCTGTAAACAGAATTAAGCTGTATGTTTGCACTGAGCGTTTATATTGGCCTTGCATGCGACACGCCGTGATTGCTTAGAAGGCTGAAGTGTTGCGCTGCTAAAATCGTGGTCATGGGTTCGATTCACGCATACAGCAGCTGCATTTCGATGGGAGCGAAATGCACTAACACCGGCGTACTTAGATTTACGTACACGTTAAAGAAACCCAGGTGGCCGAAATTAATCCGAATTAATCCACCACGGCGTGCCTCGTATTAATGTCATGCGTTCGGCACGTAATAAAAAGCCTTGCATGCCGCTTTGGAAACGAGCTGAAAAAAGAACCAAGGTGGCAATTAAATTTTCGATGGCTTCGCGAATTCAGATGCGCTTATTATTGGGCACAAATCTCGGCATAATCATACACATGCGCGATCCCAGTGGGTATTGTATAGTATCAGGGGCGTAGCCAGAAATTTTTTCGGGGGGGGGGGGGGGGGGTCCAACCATACTTTATGTATGTTTGTTCGTGCGTCTGTATGTGTGCGTGTACATATACGCAAGCAAAATTGAAAATTTTCGGGGAGGGTTTGACCCCCCCCCCCCTGGCTATGCCCCTGTATAATATGATGCTGACCAAGCGAGCTCGAAACAACCAAAGCGACATTCGAATAAGCGAACACGGTGCGTGATGAGGCGTCGATATTATTCGAAATGAAACACGCCTCTGCAAGAAACATGCATCGTCGAAGTGGGCATGAAATATTTATTTATTTTTTGTTTGCGTATATCATTATGATGTCAAAGGGAGCTCTAAAAAAATCCAAGGCGACATTAAACTTGCGATCCGATGTTGTTATCATTCGATGCAAACCTCGGCAAAAGTGAAACTCCCACGAAACTGAACACTGCGCATTGCGATGCAGCCAGTGACTCAACAGGGCAGATGTAAATTTGTGTTCTTCACACTGAGCTCATAATAAATTTAAAGCCGCACGACAAACTTGGCATCTAAGCAATTGAAAAGTTATCAATAGAAAACGCACTCGAAAGCGTGCTGGTTGGTTGCTGACAGCTCCTAGTATACACGGCTGCCGCAACGAATGTGCGTTTTACCGGTAACATAATTACAGAACTCGCGCAGTCACCTCCCTACTCATGTCAAAGAAATGTGCCCGTTCAGCATCTGCACGCACGTAGCGCTCGCACAAACAGCATCGCCCTTGACGACCTGCTCGGTCCCGAAAAGGTGGTCGATCAACCGTCCTCCTCTGGTAAGATTCCCACCGTTAAAACGTTTTTTTCCATCTCTGGGATCTTTCTAAACCTTCAGAGCAAGCGACACGTGAAGCTGCACGTGCACGGCGAGCAGAGAACAGCGCGTGCAGGGTGCCTGAACGTGCGGAGACAGCGCAGTCAAAAGGCAGGCGCGGAGAGGGGAGCGACCGGTTTTTGCTAGAAAGGCGGCGAAACGCGTGCGCCGCAGCGCCCCCTGGCCGAGCTTGGGAGGCCTATGCAGGCCAGGCTAACCCCGCCTGCTGCAACATCACCACCACCCCCACGTCCCTCGTAATCATCTAGTGGTTCTGGGACGTTAAACCCCAGATATTATTATCATTATCAGGCACGTAGGCAAGGGGGGGGGCGGGGGGCCCGGGCCCCCCCCGAAATTCGTCCAGCCTTTTATATTCCCGGACAACATTTTTTTTCTTTTTGCCATGGAAAGACTTTCTTTCGAATAATTACGCCTTGGGCCCCCCCCCCCCCCCCCCCCCCCGAAAAAAAATCCTGGCTACGTGCCTGATCATTATTAGTAACAAAATCTCGATATTTCAGAATCCGCGTCCAGATTTCAGTCATTCTGTAACTGTATCGATGTTTCTCGAACCCCGAGTCCAAATTCCTTTCAGAAATGACCTATATATGAGATATGGGAAAGGTTCCTTTCAAATGGCAGCGTTAGCTGTCATCTTCTTCAAGCTACTCCTGCCCCCCCCCCCCCTTCAACCTTCACTTTACTGCCCTGGCTCTTGCGGGACTGCATTTAGTGACTGCGGTCCGCTCGCTTTACGGTGAGCTTGAGACACCTGGCGTATACGTAGAGGACATAAACTGCAATGAATTTTCATATTGTACTTTTCTGCTGGCGTAAAGGATTCTTTGTTGATATACTCACTAAAGTACAATCTTTCAACCATATTTCTTCAAGGAGAGAACATGTGCAACCCAGAAACGTCTCATACGTATTGTATAGATGCACAAAGCGTCGCTGGATATTGCCACTATTCGCGCTACTTCCACTTATAAGTTCTGATTACGTGGCGATTAGTAGAACTAAAAAATTCAGGAAGGCCTAAAACAGGAAAACAAATATAGGTAAAACAGAGAGGCGGTTCCGTATCAAACATTCACACTGAGTGAGTACAGAAAGACGATACAGACGGTGCCCTTAATAGCTATGACAATTAAGCATGAAATGTCGTCAACTCACCTGTTAAGATGAGGCAATAGAAAATTCAGTGCTTATGGAAAATTGCCTGAAACGGATCGTGAGGACGCTTACCAGAAAAACAGAGCGTTCGGTATAACAGCCTTTCTCGAAGCCCCTTCCTAACATCTTTAAGATGGCTCCTAATAATTTCCTTTTTTTTTATAACGCAAACTCAATTTCGCTGTTTTACTAAGCGGTAAGCACAATGTTTTGTACTGTATACTCAAGGCGCGCCCACATAATTATATATCTGTTTTCAAAATCCCCTTGGCAACGTGTAAATGTGTAAACAGTAGTAGAAGTATTGCAGACATTCAAAAGAATAAAGCAGATATCTTATTTTGGTAGTCCGTTACAAAAGATATACTGCAGTGACTAGACCGTAAAAAACAGCACAGAGACTTAGGCAATGTATGGGATGCAAAAGGACAGCCAAGAAAGCACTTGTGCTAACATTCGAATTATGATTTTATTTTATTTGAATAAGGACAGCAGGAAAAAAAAAAAATACGGTAGGCCAAGATAACGCTCGCTCTATTATATCTAGCATCAGTATCAGTAATACTAAAGTTGTTAGAATCTTATTTGCATATAACTTAATTCATTGCATGTAAGTCAAACTTACATCCACGAGATCTTTCAAATCGTTAATATGTAAAAGCCACGAGACGCAAAGCAAACCCATCCTTGCAGGCGTCAGATTTTGTTACGAAGCAAGACGCAAGAGAATCTTCAATAACGACACTGTAGCAACGTCAGAATTTGCGCGATAGACGCCGCACGCATTGGAGAACGCGGCGTAGGACAGTGGTTAAGAGCAACTGTCATGGCATGGGCGCAACTAAAAACAAAGAAACATCGAGAAAACATAAGGTACTTGGGATGGGCGTAGACGTCCGCGCGCTTGTTACTGTCGAGACTGCGCGAGCGCTGCCACGTGACTCTGCTCCACCAATACGGACGCGCAGACCTCATATTCTGCCCTCACTGGAGCGCACTAGCGGAAAGAAAATTTCATCACCGCCTTTAGTTTTATTTAGATGGCATAGTGACGCCAGGACCATTTTGAGGAGCGGAGTTGGGCCAGCGATTATTGTCTCGCACGGTTGTGTTGCTACAGCAGTATCTTGTATCTTAAGATACACGATACATTATCGAATGTATCGGAAATACAGATACAGATACCTGTTTTTCGAGACGTATCGCGATGCAGATACAAGATACCCAAAGAGTATCTAAGATAGTATCTAAGATACATGTATCTTCGATACTGCCCAGCACTGATTGTCGAGTATAATGCGGTGATGCAAGTGCTGCTCCAAACTGCTCCAAAAGTGTAATGCTGCTACATGCTGCTCCAAACTGATTTTTGTTACTAACTGCTCTGAACGTGCTCCAAAATGGCACTGAGAAAATGAAGGTGAGGAGCTTTAACAGTGTGACAAACTGGCAAGCCCTAAAGAAACTGAAGAGAGTCTGTATACTGTCATCCTAGTATGCTACTAGTATGCAGCTTTAATGACTCTGACCTCATTTATGCAACAACTGGCATGTCAAGCATTTAGCTCATCTAGCTTTTTTTTTTTTTTTTTTTCAATTTCACATGCAGGCTATTTTGATTTTTGTGAAATGTGACAGTGACGAAGATTGTGTTTTAAATATATTGCTCATAGCACAGCGCATTCGATAACCATCTTTTTAATTGTTCAGTTCTTACAATTTAAATTCATTGAGACCGACTCCAGTACATGTAAAATTGTCCAATTATTGCTTTCGCTAGAAGCACCACTACGATGCATAGTAACATGCATATGCACGCTTGTACATTAAAGCAGCTCCTTGTCTTTTTTCTGTCAATTTGCTGTTTCGTGAACGTGACAGAAGATATTTACGACCTAAAATCATTGCGAAGCGTGTGACTGAGCATCGCAGCATGCAGAGTCGCTGGGAGCGATATCGAGGTTTTTTTGTTTTTTGCGTCGGAAAATGTAGTAATAATATACTTTTCAAAACCAACTCTTAGTTTTTTTTTCTGTCAGTTTGTTGTTTCGTGACCACGAGATAACATATTTTAAGGCCTAAAAATAATGCAACATGTTTTTAGAGATTAAGTTAAGAGCATGTGCTTGGCTTTAATATTGGGGAGTTTAAGAAAATTGAAGGAGGCCTTTCTTAAAATTGATTTTCAAAATACAGTAAAAGCTCGTTAATTTGACACTCGTTAATTTGGAATATTTGATAATTCGGATGTGTTCTTTAGTCCCGGCCAGCATCTACATTGTACAGTGGCATCGAACTCTTGTTAATTCAGTCATATTTGGCCGCGACCTGGTTAATTCGGGTAATCTTTAAAGGGCGCCAAGCACAAAGCTCCACAAATATGCGATGCAAAGTAGCGAAAATGATGTTCGCGGACATTCGAAACGGCCGTGGCCTTTCAGATAGGCGTGATCGCCATCCATGATCACGTTGTTGGTATGTAATAAGGTATGGGTTCAGAGCAGATTTCGGCTTAAGGCACGGGGTCTTGAGCCACGTTCACATTGTGAACAAAGTCACAAATGACGAAAATTACGGCTTTTGCACTGCCTGTGTGCAAAATAATTACTGTATTTATGTATTCCGCAAGAAAAATTAAAGTGCATTGATTAAATAGACATTTGTCAATTGTTTTCCTGATTCTTTCAATAATTTGGCATTCGGTTAATTCAGACAGTTTTTCCGGTCCTGTGAAATCTAAATTAATGAGCTTTAACTGTATTGCATTCTTTAGAGATAGGCCCTTACTTTGAAATTATACTCGACAATTATATTTGGCACAATTGTTAACCTAAAGTGTGGCAACGCTCTGGAAAATTGATAAAATACTGACTGTCATACCAGCAGAGCAAGAAAGTCTGAAATTAGGGCATTATTGAACGATGTGCCTTATTTGTGATTATTTTCTCTTAGAATAGGAGCCCCAATACTGCAAAGTAACAGCAATTTGTCAATTTTTGCTATTCCTAGTATGCCAAGAAAAATGTTGAGACCAATAGGTACAACAGTTTTTTGTAGGATTTCGTCAAAATTTCATTCTCGTGCAATTTGCAAAAAGCAGTTGTGGCTCAGTGAAGACTTACGAATTTTTTTGACAAAGGCAAAAAAAATTTTTTTTTTGCTATACTAAGATTGCTGTTGTTGTTCTGGGGACTCGGACAGCAAAATATATATTTTTTAAAGTTAAAATTAAAGGGGGTCACCGGACATGCACCAATGTCCTTATCTGAACATATTCGCCTGCGATTGTGGGACGCAACGCTCCCTTGCTTGCGTGTTGGAAGTTCAGCATTGTGTAATATTTTGTGCCAGTGGTGGTGACGCGACTGTGTTGTTGCTGCTGGCACTGTTAACATGGCAATCATTGCCAGTAACTTGCTGTCCGGTGCCAGCAGTTGAGCTTTTTATGCTGTGTGTTGTCTTGATCTCATTTCTTGTATCCGTGCTTGCTTGCCTAACTTCTTTTATCATGCAACAGTGTTCTAGCCGTGCGTGCTCAAAAAGGTAACGTGCCGCTCTGAGTAACCGACCCTTGCACCCTGTGCAGGTTTTGGAGGGTGACTCTGGTGAAGACCCCAAGTTCCATGCGCTCAAACTTCTCGAGGTGATCATACTACAGTGCAAGGGCCAGATTGATCAGGTGAGTTGCCTCAGTTGGTATTAATGCTTGTGTTCGGGTAGTGCTATGCTGTAATGTTGTGCTACAGCTTTCGCTAGTTTATGATGTAGTACAGTAAAAGCTCGTTAATTTGGATTTCTAGGGACCGGAAAAAATGTCCGAATTAACCGAATGTCCGAATTATCGAATGGTCGAAATAAACACAATAAATGCACGAGTTTTTTCAACATACCTTTACTTAACAAAGTAATCGCGGATGCTTGTCTGTTTTCGAGCAGAAATTCGCGCGGACACAATTTTTCTGAGCCATTCAAGGTGCTCAGCAGCTCGCATGATGTCTGCAGTGTCCGCAAAAGTTTCACCCGTCATCCACGCTTTTCGGTTGGCACGGTAATCCACGGGAAGACTGTTGATGTTCTTAAAGCAGCGTGGCTTTTGAACCTTTCCGATAACGAGAAGCGGCAAGCGCTGTTCCCGTCACGTTGGCGGCTAAAAGTACGGTTACTCGTTCCTTGCTTTTTTTACCGCCGATACAAGGATCCCCTTTCATCACTCTTCAACATTTCTTGTCAGGAGAGCCCATTATTCAGAGCACGCAAGATTTCTACTTTGGTGGTGAAGTCTTTGGCCTCGTACTTGCGCCGCTTCGCCGGCGATGCCGTCGGCGGAGAGTGCGGTCACACGAGAAGTCAGCACAAAAGCACCAGCAACGATCAAGCTAAAGGAGCCGTACTGAAACGTTCCTCGATAAATCGGCGATCAACGATGCAGCACACCAACGGGAACAAAGCAACAAAACCCACAGGCGAAAAAAAGGCGTTCAACCAGTCTCAAGCCAAGCCAAGTCGATAATTGATGTCCATGGCGATGCTGCGTTTGAGCTTCACTTTTGTTCCGAATTGTTCTTTTTTCGTTTTTGAGCCTCGCCAGCGGCCCGAAAGTCGCCGAATTATCCGATTTGCGGTCAAATCTGTCCGAAATAACGAGCGCCCAGTCTCATAGAGTGATGCGTATATTTACAGGGACCAGATGACGTGTCCGAATTAACCGATTTTCCAAATTAACGAGAGTCGAATTAACGAGCTTTTACTGTATTTGTTGTACAGTGAATTTGTGATAGCCATGTTGTGGCTGGACACATTGCTGTATATTTTTAGAAAAGAGTTGCACCTTAATCCTGTAGGGACCTCGTTCATGCATTGTGGGAAGAAAAAAAGCCTGAGAAAATAGATACAAACTGGGAAGCAGATAATTGTAAGTCACTAAAAAATCAACTGGGCCTAAGTGGCCTGAATTGCGCCACATCAGCATCGCAATGACCCAAGCCCAGTCCGGTATTGTTCTGCAGTACAGCGATGTGGACGAGACTGCCTTGCTCTGCACCTTGTGCTATGACTGGGCAAGAGAAAGCAGAACATACTGATGCAAGCAATACTGACTAGGGTGTCATGCTGTTATCAGACCAGGGTGATAGTAGAATACAGTTCAGTTTTGTTTTCGAGTTGGAGTTTGAATGGTTGGATGTTAAAATTCAGTTTGCTTTTCATTAGAGCTGTGCGAATAGCAATATTTTGGGTGCGAAGCGAATTCGAATATTGAAGTGTGAGTGCGAATCGAATCGAATATTTTTCGAATATTTCTCGAATATTTCTAGAATATTTTTCGAATACTTCGGAGCAAAATTCCAGAAAAAAAGTTAAGAGGATTCCTATGCATATTCTTATGAGATAGCAACATGAAAGTGTTTCTTTTCGCTAGGTTGATGAAACACTGGCGGGGTGGTGTTTCATAGTTGTCTTATCAAGAATGAGGCAATGTAGAGGCCGAATTCTATTTATGTACCCGATTTGGTGCAACCAAAGTGTTGCCGACAACACTTTACACATGATAGGCAAAGATGCCATTTCCTCAGCCTCTCCTTCTCTTTCAACTTCCGTGGAAGCCCAACTGATGTGGCGGACAAGGGTGTGCTCCCTTCAAGTCCGGAGTTCCAAATCTGCCGCAATAATACAGTGAAATCTCGGTATAACGAACTTCAGGGGACCGCGGAAAAATGTTCGTTATTCTGAAAGGTCGTTATAGTGAAAGCACAAAAATTTAACATAACAATAAAATTTCAGTAACGCAAACGTCCTACCTCTGCAACGGTACGTCCTTGAACTCGTTTCTCACAACAATGCACACGTGAACGTCGGACAAGGCATGTTTATTTGAAATATTGTTTTTTGACGGGTGCAGCACAAACTCTGCGTCACGAACGATTCTAGACCGTCCGCATTTTTATACGCCGCTTCGGTCGCTGTTCCGCATTTTTCTATGAATATGCGGAGTTTCCTTAAGTAGTCCAACGCATCTGTGGCCGACACGGACTCGTCGCGATCTTTGGGTGCTACCGTGACATTGTCGTCCATGTCATCGCTGCAATCCTTTAAGGCCCAACTGCATGCACGCGAGTTTTGAGCGACGGCCGACAGGATTTGCTGTCGCGGAGGGCCATCCATCGCCGTTGCTTGTCGCAGGTTTCTGGAAAGCCAGAAAACATCGCTTGTCGGCCGGAAGTGAGCATGACGATATCAGGCAACATGGCAGCATCTCTGACCCTCGCTTCGGTTGCAATTTGCTCGTAATGCTTCCAATCGGCGCGTACTTCAAGGAATGCAAGTTATAGACTACCTTCTCTACAGCCACATCTCTTGCGGAGAGCGAAGCAGTGGCCGTATTTTGTCGTTAATTTTGATCGACGGTTCGTTTTGATGTTTCGGTGGTAGCTTGCTGCAATGTCAACATTGTCGTTGTGTGAGGTAGCCCTTTTCCCTGCGAAGCAACGATGTGAGCCGCTGCGGCTTTTCTTAAGGGGGCAGACTCATTTTAGACATTTTTTTGTTATTTCTTCAGTGATCTTGATGAAACTGTGCACACTTGTTCAGTTTTTTCTGCTGATTTCAAATATGTAATTACTTTTCCTGTAACTCATCTCGTTCCCGAGATACCTTAAGTTCACCCCCCATTGTTTAAGGCCTCAGTAGAAAAAAATTTGCTTAATTAAAAGCGACATTTAAGATATGGCAACATATATTAATGACTAAAGATTGAAACGATGCAAGCAGTTTTCTATTTTTGCCTTTTTTTAGCTATTTTACAGCAGAATGAACTTTACATTCTAAAAAGCACTTGGCAACATATTACAATTTTGATGAGTAATTAATTAAAAAGGCATGGGCTCTAAATTCCATTCTCATACTTGGATTCTATACGCATACAGGTTTCCATTGCAAAAAGAATTATTGTTCTGCCTGCCCTAGCTGCCGAGATATCGAGGCCTCAAGATTGAACATAGTAATAAATTTACATTTTGAGAAAAATGGAAAAAACAAAAAACACACAGTTTATTCAAAAAACCACAATGAGAATGAGCATATTTTTCAATGCAGATGCTAATAGCCACCAGGAACATAATCGGACTGATGCTTAGCACTGTAGTGGCGCTTCTTCAGTGCTCGCTGCACATTCTCACTGGAGGCACGCTTGCGGTTAGAGTCTGCCACTCGACGCCTGTCCTTCTCCGTCATGCGTCTGATGCTTGGGAGGCTAGGGTTGAGACTGAGTTCATCAAGGATACCTGTTGACGTTCTCACATTGCCGCAGTTAAATTTCATAACTGCCTCAGCAACTGCAGCTTCAACGGCAAACAGTGAAGCATGGCGCTGCTTAGGTGCCAAAGCCCAGATCATAGAATGAAGGCTTTCATTACTATTCTGGGTTTTACCCCTTTGACACCTTTCCAAGAGCCCTCGTTCTGATAGGCGCTCATAAATAGGCAGGAGAGCCTTGCACACATGTTGTGGCAAATTGTAGCGGTGCCTTGGAGTGGGCTCCCCTTTTGCAGCTGCCGCGTTCTGCCGGCACCAAGAGCCTGGGCCTGTCGGACACAGGCTGTGGTTCGACTCACTATCATTAGAGGTTATGTGATGGTAAGTCGCCATGACAGCTCTTTTCACGCCCTCAACATCTCCTTTATGAGATTTGAGCGCCCAGCCGTAATAAGAGCTCAACTTGGTTATGAGGTCCCCAGTGAGCCTTCCCCTTCCTCCAAGCGTTTCAGAGCCCCTCCCTTGTGCCTTGCAACCAAATTGCGTAGGGCAGTGCCCATACGCTTTTGTACATGATTTACACAATCCTCTTTTTGTACCTTGATGAAGCCATAAACATCTGCTTCTTGCAAGGCGAGGAAGGTGCGGCTGTCGCCATCGGATAAGATTGTGGTGTATCTGAGGCCATTTTTTTCCAGAGACCTCTCAAAAAGGAGCACGGCTGCCTCCACTTCCATTTCGCCAGCTTTCTTTGAGGAGTTTTTCTGGCACACGTGGCTGTCACGCCAAGCCTGGTATGCCGGGTCGTCTGCCTTCGGTCCAAGTTCACATCCGGCACAGTAATTGCTCAGAACTACATAGTCCAGCACAAGCCCAGTGAAGAGCTCGATCACTGCCCCCATGGCTATGTGGGATGAGTGCCCGCGCGTCATCCACGAGCCGTCATAAGAAACTGCAATATTGTCGGAATTGTCAATATGCAGTTCCTTATACAGCTCGCGAACTGCACTCACGCACTCGCCTGTGACTTTTTCGGCCGCGCGGTTGGCTGCAGGCGTCAATTTCCGCTTTACGTATCCTTGCCACGTTTTCTTATGGAGACCGCGATGGGAAATGTTCATAGTCGAAAAGATATCGTTCATTGCCGCTTGACGGTTCCCAGTGGCCTGCATGGCTCGAGTGGCGAGAATGTTGATGGCGAACGGTTTCACTTTTTGATCACAATCCACCCGCGGAGAGCTCCATGCTTGCGCGATGTCACCACAGTTCACGCAGCGCGCACACATTTTCACGGCAAGGCCGTACTCTCTGTCCCGTTTATAGATGCTGACGCTGCCGTTGCAGACTTTACATTTTATAGCATCCAACAGTGGACCCATGCAGCCGAGATCGGCAATTATGAAACTTGCCTCTTCCCTCGGCACCGCGGGAGCAGCGCCGGCCAGTGCGTCGTTTTTCAGGAAATCAAATTTTCTTTTCGACGCGGCCGTTGATGCAAGGTCGCGTAGCCTCGAATCAGCTTTCGTCTGCCTTTCCCGCAGCTCTGATTGCGTTAGCAAGGTTGTATCGCGGCGGACGCGGCCGCTGCCTTGCGAAGCGTCGCTGGCCGTCAGGCCCGCTAGGCCTAACTCTCCGTTAGCTGCCTCGGGCGGCTCGGCGAATCCTTCGCTGTCGGCGGACGAGCTGGGTGATGCAGAGTCTCGATGTTCTCCTGCGCGCTCCGTTGCCAGCGATGTGTCGTCTATAGGAGCATCAGGAGCATCGCAGGCTGGCGGGCCTGACGGGCTTGCATCGGCAGCAGCGGCGGGCGACCCATCTCGTTCGTCGTCGACACTTCTCGCTAACAAACGCGCCTTGAAGTTATTCGCTTGCGACTTCTTTCTTTTTTTGCCAAACTTATGCCGCGAATGGAACTTCCGCGCTGATCCAGGCATTGCAACAACTTGGGTCGCGAGCACGCTAGCAACTCCGGTCGGCGGTCGAAGAACAGGCAAAATGGCGGCGCAACAAGTTGTTTGCGCCATAGAGTTTCCTAAAATGACCTAGAGGGAACTCTGGCGCTGCGATCGTTCAGCCACCATGGGAATGATGGGTAGTACACGGATTTGCCTAGTCTTCGTGCTTGTGGGCTTCGAACGCACTTGTGGCTTTGTTTATTGCTATGCTTTGGTTTTCTTTCGGATAAAAGAATGGATCGTTGTGAACTTCGTGACCAGATTTGAATCGGTGAGCCTGAAGGAGTTAAAGTGGTGAAGTGAAACTGCTGATTTTTGCTGAACTTCGTTTTGCGACAAAGCGGATGCAGGCGACGCGGAGCCAAACGGAGCCGAAAGAACGAAGTTTAAAATCCGTGTACTACCCATGACTCCCATGCTGGCTGAAGCGCGATGCATTGCAGCTCCCATAGACACTAGCGCCAGAGTTCCCTCTAGTAAGTATTGTAGGAAACTATGGTTTGCGCGCTGTTGCCGCCCCAAGCAGACGATGCGAGACGCGCTCAGCCAATGAAATGGCCAGCTCGCGGTCACGTGCGCGTAACAGCCAATAGCATCGCGTACTATGCTTCTTTTTCGGTTGCTTTTTTTTTCTCCAACCAATGAGCGGAGCAAAGAGGCATGAGCGGGAATTTGTAGACGAAGAAACGCTCTTTCAAACGAGACAAAGGTCGCGGCTATGGCGTTCGTCAAACGGCTGCTCCGCGTCGCGAAAAAAGTGGTGTTTTTCGTCGGATTCTGCGCAAATCGAGCTCGTGCGTCTTCTTTGAAGTGATATAACAAGTAAATTATCGCTTCCTCGAGTCTGAAAATTGGCAGGCAGATGGAAAAATGCTCGCAGAATCCAAAAATGCCATTAGAAAAAAACCGATTTCTTTGCGATTTTTCGGTCCCAAAGACCCGGCCGCCCCCTTAAACGTTCTATGACAGCAAGAGGAAACGTTGTCGAGATGCGCCTCGTGGACTAACCCCAACATAATGCAGTTTGCAAAGTGCGACGTAGCATAGGCAGCGTACACTTCCGGGCGCCCCATGGGATCACAGCAGATACTACTGTTGCGGTTAAACATACGATTGCAAAAAAAAAAAAGTCACGAAACGCTTTTATGGCATCCTTATCTCAAACAAGACAATAATAAATTTGGCATACGCTGTAATTCTTTTTCGTAATTTGCCTGCGTGCACGCAATAGTTTTCAATTGAGCAACCGTGACATTTTGTCGCGAACATGTGGGTGCTCCCGTCGCTACGACAGCGCGACGGAGCCCGTTTGTCGCAGTCGCCTTCGCTCGAAAGTCGCGTGCAATGCATGCGGTTGGGCCTTTACAAAACCTGATGCGCTGTCGCCACCTCCGCAACGCAGGAAAAAAAAAAAAACGTTCTCCGCCCGCGTCTTTCTCCTCCCGCGCCATCTCAGGTTTTTGCGGGAGGGCGTCCGCTCTTCACGCTGCGTCGTCTGCTACATTGAAATCTAAGAATCCTCGCATTTCGGGATATAAGTTCGTAGTACTGAGGTGTTGTTAAGATTACACGGGAATGAAATAACGATCGTTATTCTGAAATGTTCGTTATTCTGGAGTTCGTAGTAGTGAAATATTTTTACATTGAAACTATAAGCAGTCGGCACGGGATTTCTTAAAAGTTCGTTAATTTGAAATGTTCGTTAATGTGGTGTTCGTTGTAACGAGATTTGACTGTATAGGGACCACTTCCAATCGGACGTTGACTGTCTCTTGGCAAAGTTCGACCGTAACGAAGCTTGAAAGGCAGCTTTGCCACAATACCGGGGTGTGATGAGGTGAAGCGTATTGAAAATCTAGGGACTACTTCCAATCGGACGTTGACTGTCTTTTGGGGGTGATTCCACGTAAGATCGAACAAACGATGGCTGGTCGACCTCTCAAATTTATTTCAAAATTTTATGTATTATTGCCTGATGAGTGGAAAGAAGAGATCCGCAATTTGTTTTGCCGCCAAAAATTTTTTTGAACCACAGGAAATCAATAATGACGAAGAGGTGGAGTGGAGCGCTCATCCGCTCTGCTGTTTTGGCCAACTTTCGTTATGAATTGCACAAAATATATTAAAGTTAGGTAGCTGAAATTTATTTACCTAAATATACGCATGTTTTTGCTTCGGCTCAGGTATTTTTAATTTTTATGTGTAGTGTAGATGCTTTTATAAAAAACCTCGAAAATGGCCCAATCGGCAAAATTTTCTTTACTTTGAAGGTCTTTATCTCAAAAAAGCCTTGTAGCAGAGGTACAAAAATTTCGCATTATGTTCTTCGCATGCGTATCTACCAAACTGCCAAATTTTGTATTTATATACCTTTTCACTAAAGAGATATGATCGGGCTAAGTTCAAGAAAACACCGAACAATGAAAATTTCTGACAACAATTAAAAAAAAAAACCATTTTTTAAATTTCTTAAACTTTGTCCACTTATTCTCCTCCACATCAGCTTTCACAATCATTAAAAACATGTTGCATAATGTCGTTGCACTAATAGTTACGGCCCCTCCAATGAGACCCTTAGGCAAGGATGGGCAATTCCGACTTCTTGCCCAGCAAGTGTATAAAATGCAGGCAGGATTGAATTTCTTTTTATTAAAAGGTCAGCAGGTACCTAAAAAGGTGTCGCCGGCACTGAAGACGTTAATTTTGAAATTATTTGGTCACTGCAGCAGCCACGAGCGCGGAGCTACCGAGTAGGCGCGCGCACCCGAGATGCTCGTTGTAAGAGACGGCGCAGTGAGAGCTCGTTCTCACGTCCTCAGACCGATTGAGTTCGAAACAGCAACACCTCTCGGGTGACTTGAACGCACGTGCACTGGAGCTTCGCTATTCTATCCGCCCTCTGTTCGCATCTCAGCTAGGCGCTGATAACACGGCGGAGATGGAAGCAAGGTGAAAACTCTATAAGGGAGCTATGAGCGCTCGCTTCACGCACGCTGCTGCCACAGAAACTGCACTGCGCCAGTTGCGATCAGTGGAAAGCATGAACGTGGCGCTCCAGTGGCAAAGCAAAATATGGATTGCCAAAGGAAAGAAAAGCAAAACTATCGGTAACCGGATGCGCTTGTCTATATTAGATGTCGGCAGCAGACGGCGTGAACTGGCCGCGCGTTCGGTGCGCTGTTCACACTTCATTCGGCGCGGATAGTTCTTGTGCTTTGCTCTTACTCTACTCCTCCTGTGCGTCTCATGACAAGAAAGTATAGCTCTGAATGAGTCTATTGTGGAGACCACCTTTCGAAGCACAAGAAGCTTAAAGGAGTACTGACACGAATTTAAAAAAATTTCGGATTGTAGCTCTAAATAAAAATACTGGTGTCGAGAAACTTAAAACGACTATTGTGGTGCCTGGGAATGCATCCTATATAGTTTAATTAGCGCCACCTTAAAGAGACACTTTCAGTTTCGATATCGAGGGGGTGGCTTCTCAGTGTCGCTTCATAGCAGTGTGACGTCACGGAGATACAGAAATT
Organism: Rhipicephalus sanguineus; assembly: GCF_013339695.2. Taxonomy (NCBI): domain Eukaryota; kingdom Metazoa; phylum Arthropoda; class Arachnida; order Ixodida; family Ixodidae; genus Rhipicephalus; species Rhipicephalus sanguineus. Next base: position 210,578,565 of record NC_051177.1, read on the forward strand.
CGCGACGTACTAGCGGGAAGTCCGTCATCTGCTCGTGGTGCAATAGACAACGATGAGTGAGTTGTCGTCCAGTGACCCTGACAGTGATTTCTACGATTTAGGCTGCATGCAGGACGCAGAACTCGCGAACTCGGAGGAACTGTCTTGACTTGTCGGGATAATGTCCTTGCAGTGTGCCTGGCTTGCAAATGCTCAGCGACGAAAACTTCAAAGTCAAATTAAAATATTTTATACGTGTTCTCAGACTCCAGTGTGTGGACAGCGTGGACACTGCATACCAACGAAGCAAAAAAGGTCCCTTTTGCGATGTCTCAAAATCGTGTCAGTACTCCTTTAATTATAGCAAAGAAGCCAAAATTTCGCAGAGTTACCGACCTAGACATAAATGCTTTGAAGGAACGTTTAACGCCCGAAAGATCAGTGACTGTCAGTGAGACGGACTACTTGTGCTACGCGTGCTTTTGCTGCCACTGCAATGAAAGATCTTCACGGAACGCACAGTTTAACGTGACATTCTTATGCCCCCTGAAAAAGAAATCGACGCAATTAACCAGATCACTGCGACTACCGGTGCACGTGCATTCAAGTCACCCGAGAGGTGTTGCTGTTTCGAACTCAATCGGTCTGAGGACGCGAGAACGAGCTCTCACTGCGCCGTCTCTTACAACGAGCATCTCGGGTGCGCGCGCCTACTCGGTAGCTCCGCGCTCGTGGCTGCTGCAGTGACCAAATAATTTCAAAATTAACGTCTTCAGTGCCGGCGACACCTTTTTAGGTACCTGCTGACCTTTTAATAAAAAGAAATTCAATCCTGCCTGCATTTTATACACTTGCTGGGCAAGAAGTCGGAATTGCCCATCCCTGCCTAAGGGTCTCATTGGAGGGGCCGTAACTATTAGTGCAACGACATTATGCAACATGTTTTTAATGATTGTGAAAGCTGATGTGGAGGAGAATAAGTGGACAAAGTTTAAGAAATTTAAAAAATGGGTTTTTTTTTTTAATTGTCGTCAGAAGTTTTCATTGTTCGGTGTTTTCTTGAACTTAGCCCGATCATATCTCTTTACTGAAAAGTTATATATATACAAGATTTGGCAGTTTGGTAGATACGCATGCGAAAAACGTAATGCAAAAGTTTTGTACCTCTGCTACAAGGCTTTTTTGAGATAAAGACCTTCAAAGTAAAGAAAATTTTGCCGATTGGGCCATTTTTGAGGTTTTTTATAAAAACATCTATACTACACATAAAAACTAAAAATGCCTGAGCAGAAGCAAAAACATGCATATATTTATGTAAATAAATTTCAGCTACCTAACTTTAATATATTTTCTGCAATTCATAACGAAAGTTGGCCAAAACAGCAGAGCGGATGAGCGCTCCACTCCACCTCTTCGTCATTATTGATTTCCTGTGGTTCGAAAAAATTTTTGGCGGCAAAACAAATTGCGGATCTCTTCTTTCCACTCATCAGGCAATAATATATAAAATTTTGAGATAAATTTGAGAGGTCGACGAGCCATCGTTTGTTCGATCTTACGTGGAATCACCCTTGGCAAAGTTCAACCATAACGGAGCTTGAAAGGCAGCTTTGCCGCAATACCGCTGTGTATGAGGTGTAGCATATTGAAAATCTGAAGGGGTCACTTTCAATTGGATGTTGACTGTATTTGTTTTTGGGAAGTTCGAATAGTAAAATTCCAGTGCGAATCGAATCGAATAGCAAACACTATTCAAAAAAATATTCGAAATTTCGAATGTTCGCACACCCCTACTTTTCATGATTCTGCTGGTCTAGCAATAGTTGTGCGAGTTCTTTATCTGTTATTTAAGTGATCTTTATTTTTGTATTCATGCCATGTCTCATTCAATGCCCCTGAACTCAACATTAAAATTGGGACAAGCTGCTGGAGTGAAAAATGCATATGCTTTTCTCAGGGAAGATTTGGATGCTGTCCCTTGCGTGTGTCACTGGCAGATCATGTGGCATCCAACTGTGCTTGCATTGAAGCGGCCACTATTCTTGGCTTGCCCTGCATGCACACGATTGCCAGTGCACAGTGTGCATTTGCTGTGTGAAAAAATGTACACATCAAGGCCGTTGGCCCTGCATCTGCAGATCGTGTGACCACTGGCGCATCACGCGTGCAAGTGGGGCGCATACATTGTGACGGTCACTGTCCAAGCTACAGTCAAACCTCATTAATACTAGGCTTGTGCGAATATTCGAGCGCTTCGAATATTCGAACGAATAGTATGGTAATCGAAATTCGCTTCCACTCGAATTTAAAATTTCCGTTATTTTGAAGTATTCGGGGTGAACGAATATCAAAAATGTGTGCAAGTACAGTAGAAACTTGCTTATACGTTTTTGAAGGGACCATGAGAAGGAACGTGAACAGGCCGGGAAACGCAAAATCCGAAAACGAACAAATATTTAGTGATACAGAATTTTATTTCAGTGCTTACACTTGAAGAACCCGTAAAATGTTACGTGGTGCGTTTACTCGTGCCCGGGTAGCACGAAAAGTATAGTGCTACCACGGCTGACACCTTGCATGCGTTCACTTACGGCAATACATCCGCGAGATTGCCACCGGATGTGTCGGCATCTCCGAGTGATAATGTAGCACTGTTGGCGTAGTGTCGGACCACCGTGGCTCGTTGTAGACGGTCAGACGCCTCGCGAAAGTACCCTCGAGAGCAATCGTCGAAGAAAATGACCCCTGCTCAACCAACCCTTGAACTTCGTCACTGGTAAACGTATTGGCCCACTCGGCAACAAGCTAGTCGACGGATAGAACTGCAGAGCTGAGAACAGGGTCATCCACAAAAATGTAATCAACGTATTCGATTCGTTTGGCACTAACTGTTGTAGGTGTGGAAGAAACCACACACAACACAACCAGCGCAACGAGCCCCACCACAAACTGCGCGATCTCCTCCGACTAATAACGACGATGATGAGTCTACGCTAATGCGACGGCGGAAACAGTTTTGCAAGCGCTAAAAACAAATTGCAGTAAAAGGTCATTAATTCGGATGTCACGGGAACGGAAAAGATGTCCGTATTAACCGAATGCCAAATTATTGAAAGTACCAAGAAAATAATTAACTAGTGTCTATTACATCAATGCATTTTCGTTTTCTTGGTGAACACGTAAATCCAGTACTTATTTCGCATAAGAGCAGTGTAAAAGGCCCAATTCTCATCATTCGCGACTTCACTCACTATCTGACCGCAGCTCAAGACCCCTGTGTCTTAAGGCGAAACGAGCTCTGAACCCATCCCTTATTATATACCGCCACCACCAACACCACCAGATGCATGTGACGATCATTTTCTCACCGGAAAAATAGCCAGCATGGGATCATTCGTCCATCCCAGTGAAGTAAGCCAGTTTTATGCCAGCATGCCTACCGCGGCTGAAGCTCTTCAGCTTCAGGTGCTTCCACCACGTTTTAGCTTTGTGACATCGCGGGCACATTGATGGAAGTCAAAACGAAGCTGGTGATTGCCGCATCCGGCTGTGGACGAAACCATGGCCAGTGAATACGCGTTCATAGCGCCTACGCAGTTCTGAAGGCACTCGCGCGGCCTACGAACAGAGTTGAAATTAAACTGCTCGGCATCGCATGTGCTGCTGAATAAACCTTGCACGATAATGCACAGTCATTATAATGCGATAACGCACTGAATAGGTCCTGAAACGTCTGGTCAGTTTATAGTTCCTTAAGGTTTAACTTTAGCAACTTTGGACTACAGTAAAAGCTCGTTAATTCGGAAAATCGATTAATTCGGACACGTCATCTGGTCCCTGTAAATGTATGCATCACTCTATGAGACTGGGCGCTCGTTATTTCGGACAGATTTGACCGCAAATCGGATAATTCGGCGACTTTCGGGCCGCTGGTGAGGCTCGAAAACGAAAAAAGAACAATTCGCAACAGAAGTGAAGCTCAAACGCAGCATTGCCATGGACATCAATTGTCGAGTTGACTTCACTTGAGACTGGTTGAACGCCTTTTCTTCGTGTGTGTTGTTGGCGGTGCCATTTTATTGCTTTGTTCCCGTTGGTGTGCTGCATCGTTGAACGTCGTTTTATCGAGGAACGATTCAGTACGGCTCGTTTAGCTTGATTGTTGCTGGTGCTTTTGTGCTGACTTTTCGTGTGAACGCACTCTCCGCCGTTGGCAACGCCGGCGAAGCGGCCCAAGTACGAATCGAAGGACTTCACCACCAAAGTAGAAATGTTGCGTGCCCTGAAAAATGGGCTCTGCCGACAAGAAGTTGCTCCTGTGTCATGACGTCGGCAAACAATACGACGTGAGTCTCCTGAGCGCAGTTAGCATTCTTGCGTATGTGTGGCAGAACACGCCTGCGCACGCCATTGCCAACTGTTTCAGGCACAGTGGCTTTGTTGTACCCGACTCCAGCGATGCCGAAGTGTCGCCGGACGGCGGTGCCGACGATGGGCAGGATTTCGGAAGTGTTATGCCTGATGCAGTGACACTAGAGGATTATATCGGCATTGATGATGGCGTTGCCACTGCCGGCTGTCGGACTGATGAGCAAATCGTCAAGGAAGCGATGCATGGCAACGAATTCGAGAACGAAGAGCCTGAAGAGGAGCAGCCACACCATGAGCCACACGGGCCTCCTCGCACTGTGAGGGAAGTCGGGGAGGCCCTCGTCGTCCTTGAAGAACTTTGTTTTGGCACTGCAGACAGCATGCGAGCTGAGCACCTTGAAGGGCTCAGAAAAATTGTGTCCTCGCGAATTTCTGCTCAAAAACAGACACGCATCCGCGATTACTTTGTAAAGTAAAGGTATGTTGAAAAAACTCTTGCATTTATTGTGTTTATTTCGACCATTCGATAATTCGGACATTCGGTTAATTCGGACATTTTTTCTGGTCCCTAGAAATCCGAATTAGCGAGCTTTTACTGTATAAGTGGCTGGAGAGTTTATTATTGCTCCGTTGGAGCATCGTGGGTTGCGGGCGCCGAGAAACTTTGCTGCATTGACACTGTTACGCCAAGCGATGTACGGTAAAGCAAACGTAGCGCTGTTGTAACTATGCTACACGCTTTTATTAGGTGGCCTCCCAAACGTGCCTCCGTCAGCTGCCAGGACCGCTGGAGCGTTGCGGAGACGCTGAATGCACATCGCCTGCAGGTAGTTCTTCGTAGCTGCGATAACCCGACTAGCTAATCGCCGCATCTGTGCACAGTCTCGAGCGGAGTGGGTACGAAGAACACGCAAACGTGCGCATACGGTACAGCAAGCAGCCCGGCCGTGAGTGCATGAGCTGAGCAGGCAACATGCTGCACGCAACTAGCCAGGGACAATCGGCTCCACGTGGCCGTGTCGTTTTCAATGAAACTGTGTCAGTTTTCACTTAGTGGCCGATCGCGGTAAACATGTAATGCAGAATGCAGATACTGTGCATTTTGCCGCTATGTCAGTCGCTGTGTATCCCTGCAATACTAGTTTAGAAATGCTCCTTGGTGTTGCCACCGAGCGCTCTCTGACACTCATGCGAGAAAGCCAGCACATTTCCTGTACTCTGACAAAAAGAATGAAAAGGCATTGTGGGGGGTACCTGAGGCAATATTTTCTGTGGCACTGTATTTACAGGCAACTGCCAATTTTTCGAATGCCCGATTTTCCGGACATGCTCAAAAATTCGGACGCTTTCGCGGCACTGTCACCAACGTCATAGACGTCAATGTATAAGAACGTCCGAAATTCAATTCGCGGAAACTCTTCGGCATCCGATTTTTCGGACTTTTTGCCCAAATTGCAGGTCTGAAGGCATTAATTGAAGCCCCCACCTATGCCGCCTCTATCATCTCATAGGTTCGAACCAACGATTTCGTGAGTCAACCTGTTTGCGGCAGTAGCAGAGTCCGAAAGTCAGCTTTGCTGCAATGCCGAAGTGTTATGGGGTGAACAGACTAGAAATTCAAAGGGGCCGCTATCACGGCGCCATGTGGCGATGTCTTTACGAATAAGCATCGGAAATGCACGGAGGCGTCATGGCGGCAGATGGCAAACACGCCGGTGTGGCTTAATCTCTGACGACCCTTACATAAGCATCTTCAGGTAGTGCATGTGCCCTAGCGCAGTTGTACACGTACTGCACGAATTTAATAGGCGAGAACCCAAACGCGCCATGCTGCCATTCATGCTGCCTCTTTGTGCGAGACCGCTAAGTGCGCCGCACAGGCCTGTGCGAACGAAACCAGCTCGCCATTGCCACACCCATATGCGGCCAGGACCGGAGTGGGCATCACGAACCCTTTCATCTCATGACAAATGCGTGCGTACAGTACAGCAACAGTGTAGTGACGGCGTCAGCTTAGTTCGCGATAAGCTGTACACAACTAGAAACAATCGGCTTCCCACAGCAGCAAATGCTGCGTATCGGCGGAGATTCGGCGATGTGTGTGCGTCTGCTTACATGCGCATGTGCATAGGGGAAAGCTGGATGAGTCGTCGTTTCCAAGAGTTCCATGCAAGAGAGCCGTAATCTATTCTGCACTTTGCTGGTATCAGCGGCGCTCATCACGAGACGCAAATTTGCAAGTGGCAGTTGGCACGTAGTTAAGTGGGGTTCGCGGCAAGTACCGTATGTATTCGCGAGAGCCTGGGCGCGCACCAAAATCCCTGATAAGTGTACTGGGAGGCATTAAAGCTATTTCGGACGTGGTTGCGGCTATTTGACCACTTGAGCAGAATAAAAAAGCATGAATTCATTTTTTCGGACTGCCCCATTTTTCGGATGATTTCGCGGTTCCTAGGGAGTCCGAAAAATCGGACGTTGACTGTATTTCTTTGTTGGCGGCCACAGTGCGCATCAGGAGTTGCAAATTTGTACTTGCTGGTTAATGCGTACTATCGTTTACTAAGTTTCTTTTTCTCCTTTGCAACATATGTTGGCCAGTGTTTAGGAGTTGTGACATTGCACAAGAATTTAGGGGTGCTTTATTTTCTTCCCAGTGCACCAAATTGGAAGGCCCATTTGGTGCTATTAGTGGAGCTAAAACTAGCACTTAGAACTATGAGTCTGTATTCGCTCAGTCATTGACTATTTCTCCTGTGTGCAGTGCATACCCTCGTTTGTGGAACTGGCAATCAGGACACTAGCAGAAGCTGGTTCGGCCATTGGTCTGCAGGTCTTATGCCAGCAGGTGAGCAAAACAAGCACTTTTTTTTTTTTGTTTAAGGGGGGACGCGGGTTCTAGAATGGTGAAAAATGGCCAAAAGGTCGATTTTTCGAAAATGCGATTTTTAGAATTTTTATACCTATACGCACGTGTTCTCAAATTGTGAACGCTAAATTCGATCAGTAAATGGGTTAAAATTGGTTCTAAAGTCGCCACGGGAGTCGCGAAACGCTCCGCGAAAGGTAACATTTGTTCGAACTTCGCGCGCGCGCCGCCGGCGAAGCAGCCGGCCGATCGCCGCCATCTTGAGCTCCTTTGGAAGCTGTTTTCTTTGTGCGCATTTTGCCACCCTTCAAAATGGCGTCGCATGGACGGAACGGCTGCCCTCGCCCCTTTTCCGAAGCCCCCTTCTCGACCGCTCATTGGCCAGAGTGGGCGCGCGCCAGGCGAGCCCCCCGTCTCTCGCTTCCCATTGGCTGATGCGGCCAAGGTTGCCTGCGATTTTTTTTTCCTGTTTGTTGTTTGTCGGCCGCCGGCTCCCGTCTCGCGCGTGTATCCGTCTGCTCCTCGCTCGTGCTACGCGACCGACGCAACGACTTTCCGTCTTTTGCCGATATGACTGGAGACGCTCGTCTAAAGAAGAAGACGCGCCAAGCATACGGCAAGAAACGAAGGCGTCCGTGGAACGCGCCGCAGAAGAAAGCCGACAACGTGCGGGTGCGGCCGAGTTCGCCCGATGCGGCCGAAGTGATGCATTCCGATGACGGCGCGCAGCCGCGGGCACCTGTTGTGTCCGAAACGGTGCACTCTCCGGGGCTCAGCTGCAGCACCTCCTCGGATTGTTACGTCGTCGGATCATCTGGCACTTCCAGCAACATCCAAGACCGCATTGACACGACATTTTATTCCGTGGACGAGTCTGCTCAGTGCGCCAGGAATGCGGTGAGCTTGAAGGCATCCCTCGCATCGCAGTGCGCGACGGAACGCAAGTTCAAGCTACTAGATGTTGATCTGGAGGATGACGGAAAAGAAAACGGGACAGAATTTTGCATTATTGACCTGGCGGTGATAGACTCGTTATTGCGGCTTTTCGCCTGCCCCGAGTGCGGTGAAAAAAGCGTGACTTTTTCGAAGGGCAAGAAAGAGTATGGGCTGTGTTCAAAGCTCGTTGTCACGTGCAGCAGTTGCAACTTTCGCGAAGAGCGGTTTTCGTCTCCACGTGTAGTCGACGAGACAGACTTCAAAATAAGGCCATTTGAAGTGAATTTGCGTGCCATGAAGGCCATCAATAGCATCGGCAAGGGGGCAACGGCTTTGTCGGACTTCTTCGCCGTGATGAACATTTCGCATCGAGGGCTCCACCACAAGACCTACCAAAGCCATCATCATCATCATCATCATCAGCCTGTCTACGCCCACTGCAGGGCAAAGGCCTCTCCCATGTTCCGCCAATCAACCCGGTCCTGTGCTTTCTGCTGCCACGTAATACCTGCAAACTTCTTAATCTCATCTACCCACCTAATTTTCTGTCTCCCCCTCACGCGTTTGCCATCTCTTGGAATCCAGTCAGTTACCCTTAATGACCAAAGCCACATGACGTTAATGAAGGAAGCCTGCAGTGCGACAGCTGCCGAGTGCGAAGACGCGAGCAACGCTCGCGTCAAAGAGCTCTATGCAGAGTTCGGCAACGCGCCCGGCAACGTCGACGTTATATATGACGGCACTTGGCTCACGCGCGGACATAAGTCACATATATGCGTTGGCTGCATTATAGAAATGTATAGTGGTCTCGTTATAGACCACATCGTACTATCGAACTTTTGCCTGGCTTGCACCACAGGACCCAAGGAAGGAGAGGCAGGACGTTCTGCCTGGCTCATCCAGCACGCTCCTCTGTGCCAGAAGAATGTCGACTGCAACGCTGGCCAGATGGAAGTGGAGGCAGCGCTACGCTTGTTTGGGCGGTCACTTGAGAAGCACAAGCTTCGATACACGACCATGCTGTCAGATGGTGACAGCAGAACTTTTCACGCGCTTACAGAAAATGAAGTCTACGGTTACATCAAGGTAGCCAAAAAGGACTGCATTAATCAAGTGCACAAGCGTATGGGTGCTGCATTACGTGCACTTGTAGAAAAAAAAAAGCTCAAGGTGGCTCGCTAGGTGGCAAGGGCAGGCTCACACAACAAAAAATCAAGAAGATCACCTCTTACTACGGTTACGCTTTGAGAAGCCACCGGAACGACGTTCCAGGAATGCAGAGAGCTGTGCTTGCAACTCTGAAGCACATGTCATCTACCGATGAAGCACCGAAGCATGACCTCTGCCCTGAAGGCCCAGACTCATGGTGCAAGTACCAAAGAGCTGTGGCAAAGAATGAGAAGCCCCCACCACACAAAGAAAGCTTGCCTGATTTTGTGAGCGAGGCACTGGAGCCTGTGTTCAGGCGGCTGAGTGACGGAGCGCTCCTGGAAAGGTGCAGTGATGGGATCACTCAAAACCCCAGTGAAAGCCTGCACTCTGTGATTTGGCAGCAGGCCCCTAAAATCCAGCATGCATCCTTGCGGAGCATTGAGAGGGCTGTTGCAGAAGCCGTCAGCCGTTTTAACCAAGGTGTAACGAAGAGCAACGTAGAAATTGCCGAGAAGCTGGGCTACAGCGCAGGCTACAACCTGGTTCGTCGCAGCCTTGAAAAAGACAAAACGAGGCTGCAAAAATCACAGCGAGCGCATCTCGACAGCAACACAGCAAAGACAAGACTTGCGCAGCGTCACAAGCCAGCAAGGGACCCTGCTTACAGCCCCGGCCTGCTGTAGAACTCTCCTCATGCAAATGATGACAATTTCTTGTAAAATAAATATTGTGTGTTTTTAACCTTTACATTGTGTAGGTGTATTGTATATGCGAGGGCAACATTATTGTTTAATTTTTGTGCATTCCTTTCACTTGCAACTCACTGGAATAACCAAAAAGTAAAAAAACCTTCTTCTCTTGCTGCGTCAAAGACCATGTCATAGTTTTGGAACAAGCTGTGACAAATATTTTGGGAGGGTACAGTCATACATTTAGCATGTCCATTATCGTATAATATAGAGCTACAAAACGGTGTCATTTATTTTGCTGTAGCTTCACTTTAGCAAAAGTTACAGTTGCTGGAAACTTCAAATGCGTTTTTCTCAGTTCGTTGTTTTTGCACATTTCACTCAGCCTTACGGGTGTTTTTCCTATGTTGTATTTGAGTGAGAGTGACCAAGTTGGTATCATTTTATTCGTCTTCAAGTGATCCAGGGGGTAATGCTATTTTCATTTCTCTAGAACCACTCTCAGAATTACAATTAAAGATAATTATGAGAGGAAACTAGAGTAAAATATTCATTATAAGTGTTTGTCCATTCTCTTGCCTATAAAATGCCTTCAAATGGAAAAAAATAGCATCACCCCCTACAGCAAGTCTTCAGCATTGGGGTTATGCATTTACTTTTTCATTTTTCTAAGGTGAAATTGCCAAAAAGTCCCGTAAGAGATAGGCAATTAATTAAAATTAAAACCTTAATATTTCCAGAACCACTCGAGCTATCAAGAAACAAATTACACATTTGAAATCAGCATAAAAAACTACCTTAGTGAAATTTAGTTGAGATTGAGCCAAAAGTAAAAAAAAAAATTTTAGAACCCACGTCCCCCCTTAAGAGCACTCGTTGACGTGTGCGCAGTGGTTGCATAAACAAAATACATCTAAACCTCAGTACAGTAGAATCTCAGTGATACAAACCCGGCTGATACGAATTTTGTTCTGATATGAATTTGTAAATTTCCCGTACTTAATTCCATTGCCTCCAATAGGCCAAAATTCAAATGTTTCGAGCACTTTTCCACGTAGCTACAGGTGATAACGAGGCTGAGAGCAGCATGCTTTGAAAGTACGCGTACAGCCAGTGCACACCGTCATAAGTGTGCTTATTGTTTGCCACAACCACTGAGGACGAAGCTGCAGTCGCTACAGTTAAACCTCGTTATAACGAGACGGGCTATAACGAAATAATGGATATAACGAGCAAATCGTAATTCCCCTTGAAAGTCCCCATAGAAACCAATGTATTAAAAACCTCGTTTTAGCGAGGTAAAATTTGCCTGTTATGGGATATAACGAACAAATTTTGTTAGGAAATAAAATTTTGAGCCGATGTCACGACAGTGCACAACGCGAATTTGAGATGGTGCGCAACGCGACAACTATTTAGCAGTTCAAAACTCCCGCGCGCATCCTCCAGCAAGGCGCGCAAAGCTGACTGCGCGCCATGCGCACGCCGTTTCTGGAGGAGAGGGCGTTGCACGTGCGCCGCTTGGTATCCGCTTTGCTACCGCCGACAGCCGAGGACTCGGCAACTCCGCGAACATCTCGCCCCCTTTTCTTTTCTGTCTTCTTTATATTCCCCCTCTCTCCTTCCTCATGGCGCTGAGTCAGTCGCGCTCCCTAAAGGGCTGCAGAAAAGAGCGCCCCTTCCTCTTCACAATCTCTCTCTCTCTGCGCCCGCGAGCCCGTTCCCACTTTCCCCTCGGTTGCCTCGGCGCCTCGGTGCGCAAGGCCGCGACGCGCCTGCAACCGCTGCAACCACTGCAAGTGTTGTCACTCGCCGACGTGAGCCGCGTTGTTTTTGCGTGCGTGTTTTTCTTTAGTGCTTCCGCAGTGCCTTTGTCGTGCTTTTATCGTGCTGCGCTCGTGATTCCAGCAACATGAATGCGCCAGGCGGGAAGCGAAAGCGTATAACGCTAGATCAGAAGGCGGCTATGATAAAAGCCGTCGAATCGGGGACTAAGAAAAGCAAAGTGGCGAGAGACTTTGACGTATCGACGAGTACACTGTCCACCATCTTAAGCAAGCAGCAGTCCATCATCGACGCTGTTGCACGTGGCGTGAAAGGAAGCGCTAAAAGGATGAGGGCTCCTGCCTTTGAAGCGGTCGAAAGGGCCGTTTTTAAATGGTTTTTGGACACGCGGGCCGTGAATCTGCCGGTGAGCGGCGCCTTGCTACAAACAAAAGCAAGAGACTTCGCCTGCATCATGGGCTATGACAACTTCGTAGCAAGTTCGGGTTGGCTACAACGCTTCAAGGAGCGCCATGACATTGTCGGGAGAGTGGTCTGCGGCGAATCGCAATCTGTCGACAAAGCAGAGGCTACAAAGTGGGCGAAAGAAAACATTGTGCGGCTGCTAGAAAGATACAGAGCGGAGGACATTTTTAACGCGGACGAAACCGCTCTCTTTTTCAAGATGTTGCCGCACAAGACTTTAGCCCTCAAAGGTGAGCCGTGTCATGGCGGCAAACAAAGTAAGCTGCGGATCACTGCGCTACTTTGTGCAAACATGACTGGTTCTGAGAAGCTGCCAATTTTCGTAATTGGCAAAAGCACATCCCCCCGCTGCTTTAAGGGGAAGAGGCAGCTCCCAGTCAAGTACACGGCCAATCGCAAAGCCTGGATGACCAGGGAGATTTTTGCAAAATGGCCTTGCGAATGGGACGAGAAGCTGGCAAAGGCGAACCGCAAAGTGTGCCTTGTTCTAGATAACTGCACCGCCCACCACACCGCTGCCGCGCTCAAAAACATCGAGCTGCTGTTCCTACCTGCCAACTGCACAGCAAAAATACAGCCGCTTGACCAAGGCGTGATTATGTCGCTGAAGGCAGGTTACCGCAAGCGCCTGATCGACAGGCTCCTGCTCAACATGAGGATGAAGCGGGACACCGATGTTGACTTGTACGCTGCACTCGAAATGCTTCAAGCGGCGTGGATGAATGTGACGGCGACCACGATCGCAAATTGCTTTCGACGTGCCTCATTTGCCGCCGCACCAGACGCCAGCGATGAGCCATTATTAGACGAGCCCGCTACGCCAGACGGTTTCGCCACATCAGACGAAGTCGCAGCATCATGGACGGCACTTCGTGATGCCAGTGTCGTGCCTGACAGCGAGTCGTTTTGCGACTATGTGAGTGCGGACTCGGAAGTGGTGGCAACGGAACAGCTCCTGGATGACGACATTGTGCGCGCTGTCAATGATCCGGATGAGACCAGCAACGATGATTCTGCCGACGAACGTGCCGACAGCGTGCCAAAAGCGTCCAACGTGCCGACAGCGTCAAAGGCATTAGACGCGGTGGACGTACTGCGCCGCTACTACGGCGCTCACGAGGGCGGCGAAGATGGCATGAACATTGCAGCCGCAGCTGAGCGAGCCATCGTTCGCATCAGGAAGATGCAGCAACGTCCAATTACGGACTTCTTTGCAGCTACGGCTGTTTGAAATTTTACGGACTTCTTTGCAGCTTCGGCTGTTTGAAATGCGAGCTGTGTATTTTGAAGTGCAATAAAATAGGTGTGTGACTTTTCCTTTTTATTTGCGGAATGCAGTTATTTTGTTGCGTACCAGCGTGCGGCGAGATGCTATTTCGCCCGCTATTTGTTTTCAGTAAGTACAGCGCATAATATTTGCAGTAAATGCCCGCTGCGGCTATAACGAAATATTGGTTATAACGAGCAAATCGCGGCGGCCCTTCAATTTCGTTATAACGAGGTTTAACTGTATTTACAAGATGATGTATGGCGACGATGAAACTCCGAAAGTATGTGTGCATCCAACACTCACAGAGTTAAAACGATGCTGCTTGCCACAACCGCTGCAGACTAAACCACGTTAGACACTGTCATAGACAGCAGTGACCTTTAGTTTTGAAGGCACGTGCATGGCGAGCACACATGGCTTCAGAAAAGGAACTACATTGTTTGCCGCAACCACTGCGCATGACACCACGATCGCTATCGACGCAATCACCGATAGCAACTGTCCAGCTGCGAAGGTACACGGCTAGCGTTGTGGTAGATTAAAGGCAATGAAGTTTTAAAAAGGCATAAAGTGTTTTGGTGTCCCTGTTAATCGCTTATGACTAGGGTGACTTCGGCACTTATCTTTCAATTGGCCTCAAGTGAAGCTTTGATGCACGTATTTGCGGCAGCCAGCTGCACCATCCCTTATTGATCCGTTCGTGTGTGTCCCAGGAAGAATATGCGAGTTCTTTCGATGGCAGTAAATGCTTTGTGCGTATATCGTCGTTTGAAAATAGAATTTGCTAGTTTTCTGGTGATAGGAAATTTGGGTGACACGTATATTTTCACTCCTCCGTGAGATTTGTATCACCGAGATTTTAGTGTATTGGTATTAGTACATGATAGACCTGCAGCAGTACCTACTTTCTCAGTTTTGTTGAGTGAATAGCCACTAGTATGTTTTGATTCGGCTTCTGACATTGTGTTGTTGCAGGTTGTCATAGCAGCCCTCTACTACAACCCTGTGCTTCTCTTTGAGACACTAAGCAAGATCCAGAGGCCAGACACACAGGAGAACCTACTGGACCACTTTGTCAAGATGTGGCTAGGCAACATTGAGTACTTCATGGGGTGAGCAGAGCAAAGAGTAGATGGCATTCAACAACATTGCTAGACAAGTATGGTTTGATTGTGGACAGTTGACAGCAGCATCCAACCATTACCGCCTTCAAACCAGAAAGGATTTGTGTACAGGCCTATTGGTTTGCTGTTCATCCCTTTGTAAGATTTAGTATTTGCATTTTCGGAAACTTTGGTTTTCTCCGCTGTCAGTTGTTTGGAAGGCCGGACCAGATTGAGCAAACGCAACTCGTCCCACTCACATGCTGCAGATACAACCAAGGAAGACATGGGGGACAGTCTTTGAACTGTTCTACATGACACAAACGTAAAGGAATTAAAGTGGATGCTCTACGACGTGTCATGCGAAGGCTGTAGGTCCGGCGGCAACTTCTTTTTTGTCCACTTTAATTCCGGTCCATTTATGCACTAATTTCCGCATTACTGCTAAAAACTACAAGCAATATCCCCCATGCCATCCTTGTGATATTGCTTCATTACTCAGTGTCTAACTAAAGAAACGAGCCCTTGATCCATTCCCCTTCTTTTGTTCTTTCACATGCTGCAGGCTGCACGACCGCAAGATGTGCGTGCTGGGGCTCTGCACGCTGATCAGCCAGCGGTCACGACCACAGGCACTCTCAGAGATGGCACCCCAGGTGGTGCCCTCACTGTTGGTGCTCTTTGATGGCCTCAAGAGGGCCTATGCCTGTAAGTGCACCGTGTCGTTGTGATTTCTGCAGCCTGGTGTTGATGTTTTAGGAGCATTTCAGTGCTGCCGTGTGCGTCAACATGCTACCTTTATTTGTATGCATTACGAATACAGTCTACTGTTGTTTCAATGGACTACGATAATCCCAAGAAGAAGAGGCGTTTTGTCCAAAGCCTTGCAATATCTGAAATAGCAGCCGCTGTTGATGGTGAAAAGGTGGATTTTCAAGCCGTCGAGCACGAGTACTGCAGTCAAAACCCACAATAACGAAATCTTGCAACTGTGAAATTGTCCCAACAACAAAATATTTTCCTGTCCCTGGCGGATGCCCACAGGATTCAAAGCATCTCGCATTTCTCGACAATGAAATGTTGCCAAGCTGCCGTCTCGCAACAACGAAAATTGGCGGGACATTTCCCCACACATTTTCAGCTCATGCAAGGTCAGCACACTCTAAAGTGCCAGCACATGTCCTGCTTTCCACTTAAATTGCATAATGTACCACAACACTGCATTGCGGGGGCACTGGAAGCAGTTTCATGCGCCGGTCTTTGTCATTGCCACCTTGTTGCTGTTTAGGCTGCTTTTGTTTATATATACACAGGCGCATCGCCATTCAGACTAGTGGCACGGTGGCTTGCTGTTGCCATTCTTGGTCTGCCACGTGCAAACACTTGCACTAACCCACGTCAAGTTTCTTTGGTCGTATTAAGAATGGGTCCAGAACCCATTTTAGCGACGTTCTGGCGACTGCTGCACAGGGACAGCGGCGTGGTTACCATTTGCAAATCGGCGCACTGCGTAGTCTGTTCAGATCCGTTTATAGTTCTGTGTGCATGCTCTCCCAATTTCAAGCACGTGAAATCCCATCGTGTCACATGATTGCTGCGTCAGCAAAGCTTGTCGTGCACTTTGGACACCTCTTGCACGGCCGACGCTGGTTATTTTCGTGAAGAACGAAGCTGTCAAACAAGATAAGTAGTAGTGCTGTAGCTGCATTTACACAAATGTTACAGTTTTCTTAAACTTCAAGCGCGTTTTTTCTCATCTGATGCTCTTGCTCAATGCACTCGGCCTTATGGGGGTTTTTTCCATATTGTTTTTGAGTAAAAATGACAAATTTGGTATCATTTTACCCGTATTGAAATGATCTGGGGCATGATGCTATTTGTATTACTCTTGCACCATTTTGCAAATCAGTTAAATATTAATGAGAGTGAATAAGAAAAATAATCAACAGTGAGTGTTTATTGTTTTTCTTACCTACACAGTGCTCTCATATGAATAAAAGTGGCATCACCCCCTGCAGCATGACCATGGCATTGGGGCCATGCTCTTACATTTTGGTTTTAGTAAGCCGAAATTGCCAAAAAGCCCCGTAAAAAAGCAGGCACTAAGTATTTTTTGAAACTAGTGCAGCTATTAAAACTCTAATTACAGATTTGAAATCGCATGAAGAAACTGGTCAAGACAGTGTAGTTCATATCGACTAAAAAACAAAGAACTTTTCGTACCCACGTCACCCGTAAAACATTCCAGCCGTTCATTGCTGAGAGTAACATCATTGTGCCCGGATACCTTGGCTAGCTGTTCTGCTTGCTTCCTCAACAGCAGTTTGTTTGCTGTGATGTCACAAGCATGGCCATTGCACTGCCACATCAAAAGTATGGACTCTCAATGTCTGGGTATGATGGATGAAGAAGCCTGAAGCACTTCAAACTAATTTTCTGCAACACTTGTTTGCCAGCACAGTCGAACCTCGTTAATACATACCTGCTTTAAACGTACTAATGGTTAAAACGCAGTTGCAACGAATCCCTGACTGAATCTCATAGAGCTTAATGCATTTGCTGACCGGTAAAGCTGTAGTGGTTTGTCCTACGCCTATTGGTTTGTGCATACCGGGATAACATTGCGCTATAAAAAATAAAAGTTTATTGTGCTGCTGAACTTCCCGACGCCACAGTGTGCCGCCCAAGGTTTTCCGTCTTTTCGAGAAGTGCGGAGATAGGTCAGTCAATGATTCTGACTTCCGCGCAATTGCGCTTTGCGGGTAAGCATCTGGAAAAAACGGAGAGGTGGCAGCCACCGACAATCGCGCCGGTATGACTTATCGCCGACAACCTTATCACAGTGAATATCTTCAGCTATCTGCTCGGGCACGCATGTGGCGTAGCGCTACTTTAAGCCTACTGCACGCTTTTAACCCCTTCAGGGTTTTCGCCGTACATGTACGGCAGAAGCTTCCTGGTACCAAAGGGTTTTCGTCGTACATGTACGGCATAGCGTTATTTTTAAAACGCGCGCCTTTTTCGATCATTTCTTTTGTTTGGCCTGTGCTTCCACACTTCGGGAATACATGGAATTTTTTTCATGCGCCGATGTCTCACCGTTGTATTTTTTTTTCGCTTCCCAAAACGGCGCGCCGCCTATCGCTTGCCCATCCGAGCGCGTTCGCAGTGCAGCTGGTTTAAAGTGCGCGCGTTTTTTGATAATTTCTCTTGCTTGGCATGTGCTGCCACGCTTCGGGAATACGTGGAATTTTTTTCATGCGCCGATGTCTCTCCGTTGTGGCTTTTTTATGCTTCGCAAAATGGCGCGCCGCGCGACGGCTATCGCTTGCGCAACCGAGAGCGCCCGCGGCGCGGTTCGGTTTCAAACGCGCGCCTTCTCCCGTTTGTCTTGCTTGGAATGTGCTGCCACGCATCGGGAATACGTGTAATTTTTTTAATACGCCAATGTCTCTCCGTCTTTTTTTTTTCTTTCCAAAGAGGCGCGGCGGCTTGTAGTCTCGCATCAGAACGCGCGCACGCGGTCCGGCTCGTTTCAGTTTCGTCCTTCGGGTGGTTTTCGCTTCTTGCGCCCGCAAAGCTGATGGCTGTTTGGTTTCTAATCTCTCAAAGGGTGACCGCTTGTTACTCTCTCATTTATTGCACCCCGGCGCGCGATTACATCTGTTTCGGTGCGGCGCTAAATTACACAAACGACGCCGCCGTGATTGCGTTTCCCGTTTTGGGCTCTCGGAAAAACTAACTACGTCTTGTTGGCGATAAGACGAAGTATTACTGTAGCTTTTTCACTCGTTTTGCTTCCGGACAGGCGCAGAACCATAGTTTTCTTCCGTGCGCTCACTGACGCACTTCGCTTACGTTATGGAAGCGCGCGCCGGTTGCACTGCTGCCGGTGAGTCGAGCAGCGATTCTTTCGATGCGGACTATTCCCGAAGTGCCAAATCAGATCTGATTCATTGGATTTCAGTTCGTCGGACGAGGAGTTTTGACGAGTTTAGACTCCGATGACGATAAAGCAGCGACATCTGAAACGCGTGCGCGGGGAGCCATGTTTCAAAGATTATCACACACTGAAAAGTTTTAGTGTTAGAGCACGAGCGTTTTTAACCGGAAACGTACTCTGGTGCGCTTATTTTTGTATGTTTGTGAGCTATGTTTAATACAATGCATAATTTTTATTCATAAAAAAACTGTGAAGCTTTCTTTTTTAGGATTCTGCTTGATTTTACTACGAATAAGCCATATGTATGTAACAACAAAACTGATTTTTTTGTCACTTTACGGTCACGGAAAAAAATTTTAGACAATTTTTTTCTTAAATAGAATCGCCTGAAGAATTTATTTCAGCAATAAAAAAATTACACGTTTTTGGACTGGATTTCGCGAAAAAATTCGACCCTCAAAGGGTTAAGGGGGGACACGGGTCTTGGCGACGAAAAAACGCCAAAAAAATCGATTTTTCAGTTTGGTGATTTTCGTTTTCTTCATATCATCCCGCACCTGCCAGCAAAAAATGAACTCGAAATGACGCGACGTTGAGCCAAAAAATGTCGTGTTTATTCATCCCAGCACTTGGTTTCGCTTACGAAAAACGCCGAAAACAGCCCCCTTTTGCATTGCTCGGATCGCGCTAACCACTCATCGGACCGCGGCCATCTTAGTCTCGTTTGAAAGAGCTTCTGTTGAGCTCGCCTTCCCGCCAGGAACGAACCTTCAATGCTGCAGCCAGTCTGCGCTACCAGGCAAAAACAAGCGACAAAACCGTGCCGTATCATTGGTCCATAGCAGTCACGTGAGTGAACAGCGGCTTGTGATTGGAGCGCGGGGACTGACAACACTGGTAGATCACGCGCGCGCGGCCGCAAACACGCGCGTTGTCACCGCCATTTCGGAAGTTTTGTAGTTTTGCGATCGAAATCGAGATGCCGAACCGTGCTCGAAAGTTCCGCACACTGCACAAATTCGGCAAGCGACGGAAAAAATGTGCTGTGCATCCCAAGGAGTCATCGCAGCCAGCGGCGGCTACGTCGGCAGAGCCGAGCGGGACAGGAGACCGGCAGACGCTGCGATGCAGCAGCCCGACACAAAGGCAGCCTTCGATCGCTACAACTTCTACCAGTGGCGACACGCGCTCAGAGTGCCATAAATCATCGCGACTGCCGACGAAGATATCTGCAGATCTCGGCGGAAGAGCGCAACGGATTCCGCGACGAAGCGGCGCTGCAACACAAGCGATCGCGACGGCGACCACAGTGCCGTCGGAACCAGCTGATTGCGGTGATACTTCAACAAGGCGCCAGGAAACAACGCCGCTGCTTGTGATTACGACAGCAGAGAATGCTGCTGCAGCAGATCTCGCAGCCGGAGAAAGCGTGGCGGCGACTGCGACCGCTGCCTGCAGTACTTCAAGTATGCGCGATCGAGCTGCGAGGATAGACGCGACATTTTTGACATCGGCTGACCGGGAACTCATCGAGCGTCGCGCACAGCAAAAAGCAGCGGAACTTTCCTCGGTCTCGGCAACCGATCGCAAAATGAGTGTTCTCGCGAGTCAGCGCGGCACCGAAAGTTCGTCGGCCCCGACGTATACCATGGTTGACCTCGACATGGTGAACAGTTTACTAAACGAACGTTCTGCTTGCCGAGTGTGCCGTGGTCAGTTGACCATCGAACGCGACACGCGTGAGTACGGCGTAGCCGTTAAGCTGAAGCTTCACTGCAGCAACTGCGGAGAAGTTGGTTCGAAATGGAGCTCGCGACGGGTTGGTGGCAGTAGTAACTGCAACCCGTTCGAAATCAACGTTCGCACGGCGCGTGCAGTTCAGAGCACTGGGAATGGTCAGGCAGCTCTGAATGACATCTTTGCCGCTATCGGTGTTTCACATCGGGGCCTTCACACGAAAACGTACCAAGAGTACTTGAAAATGAAGCTTCAGCCAGCAGCAACGAGAGCTTGTGCCGAACATTTGACTAAGTGTGCCACAGTGGTAAAGAGCCTCTACAAGGACCTCAATTTCGGCAACCCCGGAAATATTGCCGTCTCTTTTGATGGAAGCTGGCACACAAGAGGACACACCTCTCACATTGGAATAGCCACTGTGATAGAAGTTTTTTCAGGTTATGTGCTAGACTATGTTGTGCTTTCCAATTTTTGCCTCGGCTGTGAATGTGGTCCAAAACCCGAGAGCCCAGAATACTCTGAATGGAAAGCCAAACATTCATGCCAGAAAAATACCTCATGCAAGGCTGGCCAAATGGAAGTAGAGGCAGCAATGATTTTATTTCAGCGCTCCCTTTCGCTTCATGGCCTCAGGTACACCACCATGCTTTGTGATGGTGACAGCCGGTTGTACAGTGCTGTCAAAGAAGCTAAGGTGTATGGCTTCATAAATGTTGAAAAAGAAGACTGCTCGAACCATGTGCAGAAGCGCATGGGGACTGCGCTTCGGAACCTCGTGCAGAAGCACAAAGGGGACAGCAGCGAGCGCATCAGTGGCAAGGGCCGCCTCACGGGTGACCTCATCACAAAATTGACGAGTTATTACGGCTGGGCTCTCAAATCCCATTCTGGGAATGTGGATGAGATGCACAAGGCTGTGTGGGCTACGTATTATCATGTGACATCCACTGACGAGAAATCTAACCACAGCTTCTGTCCACACGGCCCCGAGTCTTGGTGCAAGCATAATGCAGCCATGGCAAGGAATGAGCCCATCCCAAAAAGCAAGTACAATTTGCCAGAGGCTGTGAGCAATGCACTGCGTCCTGTTTATGAACGCTTGTCCGACAAGGAGCTCCTGCAGAGATGCACCAGAGGGAAGACGCAGAATGCGAATGAGGCCTTGCATTCGGTCATTTGGAGCCTCTCACCGAAGGACAAGAACGCGTCATTGTTTGCCGTTGAGACTGCCGTGGCAGATGCTGTTATGCGTTTCAACTTAGGGAACAAGGAATCTAGTTCGCTTATTTTGCGTGAACTGCAGCTAGATCAAACATGCACAGGTAACCAGCGGGCGGTTGAGAAAGACTATCGCCGTGCCGTCGGCTCAGAGAGGAAACGTGCATCTTCAGCGGCGTTCCAGGCAGCCGCAAAGAAGAAGCACAAGCAAAAGCCTGCTTCAGACTACTCCGCAGGGGCTTTCTGAGTGATTGTGAACACAAGTGCTATGGCTTTCATGCATGAAATTTTCATTTTCACAACTTTTTCAGTTTTTTGCGTTTTTCTCAAATACAGATTTTTGCATGTTTTGAATTTTGGGATGAGCACTGTGTCGCTAATACTGATTCGATTTTCTTGATTTTTTTTTTGTTTGAATGCTAGGGAATTGGAGTGTGCAAGAAAACCTTGATAAATTGTTTAAGGACATTGTAAAATTTTGAAATTTTCCAGAAATCACCAGTGAAAATTCAGAGCTAAGAGACTGCAACATAAAAACTTCATAACTTTGGGTAAAATTTAGATACTAGCATTAAATTGCATATTTGCACTATTTGAATATTCAGCAACATACAGGTTCAATTTTAGCTCTTTTGATGCATTACTTTTTATGCAAGTCACATCCCAAATTCATAAAATAAGAATAGTTGTAACTTTTTTTTGGATTGATGTAAAGAAAATGTAATTACATATTTTTAATCAGTGTACAAAGCTGAATATTCCCTGAAAAAATCATGTCTCTAGGCCTAATACTAATATATTTCACTATCGGGTCCCATGTCCCCCCTTAATAGGCGACAACCTGAACGCGTTGGGTCGCCGATCGCTGCTGCCACGTTCAAGCGTGTACCGCTGCATAGAAACGAAGCAGCTCACTGTTAGAGTTGTATGTTGCGGGTCGCTAAATGCATGCATACGGTACAGCAAGCGTAGCGCTGTTGTAACCATAATGCGTGCTCATATTAGGCGACAAACCAAATGTGCCTCCGCCCACTGCCAGAATCACCTGAGCATCGCTTTCAGGAACCTCGTCATCTTCGCGTTAATTCAGCACGCTGAGTCCTGTCTGTTGCCTTCACCTTGTCCGTTGTTTTTTCGCTAATTAGTTATGTCTGTAGCCGACAAGCTACTTGCCGCCTCTGTGCACAATCTGGAGCGAAGTGGGTATGAAGAACCCTCCCACGACAAATTTGCGCGTGCGGTCCAGCAAGCGCCCGGCAGTGACGGCGTGAGCCGAGTAGACGACACGCTGCATGCAACTAGCCAGGAGACGATCGGCTCCACGCGGCTGTACCGTGTTTCACTGGAACTGTTTCAGCTCTCGTTTAGTAGCCAATGTAACCTGATTAAAACATTAGAATCTGTCCAAAATCGTGCAACTAGGTTTATCTGTGCTGACTACTCAAACACTAGCAGTATTACGAAGCTTAAATCTCGTATTAATCTTCCGAACCTTGCTCTTCTCCGCAGAGTCGCTCGGCTCAGTCTTTTTCACAAATTTTATCACGCTTCCCCTCGTACACCTGTAATCGTTCCGACACATCGCCATTCCATCAGACTCAGCCACACCAAATCTCTTCGCCCGCCCCATGTTCGGACTGTAGCTCATCCGTCTTCGTTTTTCGTGCCAAAGGACTGGAACGTTCTCCCTGCCACCACCGTGCACCACTCCAGTTCGACACTGTTCAAAGAAGATGATGTAAAACTTGTGCTATGTTAAATTACTGCCCACCCCTCATGTAAAACCCCTAAATAGGGGCCTTTGAGGTATTGGAAATAAATAAATAAATAAAAAAATATCGCAGAAGGCTAATACTGTTCGTTCCCTTGCTGTGTCAGTCACTGCGTATCCCAGACCCTGCAATACTTTCGAAATGCTCCTTGGCATCATCACCGCGCACTATCGGACGGTTGTGCGATATTGCCAAAATCTTATCTACACTTTGGCAAAAAAAAGAAAGAAAAGGCTTTGTGGTGGGTACTTCAGGCAATATCTGCTATGGCACTGTATTTCTTTCTTTGTTGGCGGCGATGGTGCACGTCAGGAAATATAAATTAGTACTTGGTGGTTAATGTGTACTACCGTTTAGTGCACAGTTATGCCGCGTTCCCGGCAGGTACGTATTAATGAGGTTTCACTGTAATGCTTTTGTTGTTGACACTTGAGCTCATGGGATGCATTGGCAGTCTCGCGACGCCTGCCTGCTTTTGTTAATGCATGCCCCTCACAACACACCAGTTATGGCGGGCCAAAAGAAGTTTTCTTTTTCTCAGGTGGTGAGAATGATGCACATTGCAATTGGAGCTGCATCATGAGCAAATGCAGCACATTCGAACTATGAGTATGGGTGGCCACAGTGATGTATGCATTAGTGAGTAGTCTAATCCGCATATATAGAACCCACACTTAACGAATTCTTGTGTATGCAGAACAGTTGTAAAATCCCCTTGAATATATTTTCGATATATAAAATATTTTATGCATCGAATTACCATATATAGCGGAACCCAAGTTATACATCCCCCGGTTATGCGACAACCCGCATTTTACAACAAATCGGTTCAGTCTTGGCAAAACCCTCACAGAAATTATGTATTAACCCTTTGAGGGTCGAATTTTTTCACGAAATACAGTCCAAAAATTGCAATTTTCTTATTGCTACAATAAATTCTTCAAACGATTCTATTTAAGAAAAAATTATATAAGATGCACTGTATTAAACATAGCTCACAGACATACAAGAACAAGCGCACCAGAGTACTTTTCCAGGAAAAAATATTTGTGCTCCCCAAAACAGGAAACGCAACCATGGCGGCGGCGTTTGTGTAATTTAGCGGCTCACGGGAACAGATGTAATCGTGCCCCGGGGAGCAATAAACGAGAGAGTCGCAAGCGGTCACCCTTTGAGAGATTAGAAACCAGACAGATATCAGCCTTCTCGCCATGTTCAGCGCAAAAAAGGAACACGAAAACACAAGAAAGTGCACGACACAAGCGCTTGTGTCGTGCACATTCTTGTGTTTTCGTGTTCCTTTTTTGCGCTGAACATGGCGAGTACGTTCCAACTAGCCCAATTTGCCGCCTTACTTCAGATATCAGCCTTGCGGCCGCGAGAAGCAATCACCACCAGAAGGACGAAACCAAAAACAGCTGCCGTGCCACTTCGAAAAACAAAAAAAGAAAAAAAAAACAATGGAGAGACATCGGCGCATGAAGAAAATTCTACGTATTCCCGAAGCGGGGCAGCACATTCCAAGCAAGAGAAATGATCCAAAAGGCGCGCGTTTTAAACCAGCCGCACCGCGAACGTGCTCGGATGGGCAAGCGATAGCCAGTGCGCCGCTTTGGGGAGCAGAAACAAAAAATGGAGACATCGGCACATCAAAAAAAATTCTACTTATTCCCAAAGTGTGGCAGCACATTCCAAGCAAGAAAAATGATAAAAAAAGGCACGCATTTTAAACGTGTAGGCAATGCCGTACATGTAACGAAAACCCTCAAAGGTTTAAGGGGGGACACTGCGCTTAAAATTTTTTCTTTATTTCTTGATCAACTTTGATGTAACTTGGCCACTTTATGTATATTTGTGTGCTGATTTCGAATATGTGATTACTTTTCTAATATATTGCGTATTTTTTTTAATACAGAATATTTTATATGCCTTTTGGGTAGCGAGATTATTTCTAAACTGACTGTGTTACGATGTAAATCAGCATATCACGATAATCTGCAATCGGAACTGTTTGCAGTGCAACAAAAAATGGATGTTCTAAACCCATTAGAGCAAAATTTATGGTATGTTGAACATTCGCAAGTGAGTCAATTTAACTCGTGAATGCACATGCGGTGTGCGTGCAAAGCAATGGGAACTCACGGCGGCGTGAAGGGAGAACGTAGAGGTGTACAGTCGCGTTACGAGTTTTTTCTCTACACTCAGCGGCAGCACCCGGAATCAGTGCCCCTCCACGGTGCAGGTCTCCTCTATATTAAGGTGGCACATCACCAACTGCACTTCGCTAGGAACAAATACGAGGCGCACAAGTTTCAGTCGCGCATGAAATCATCCTACGCAAACTCACTGCAAAATATGCTCCGTCACCATTTCGGGATGGCGATGACACTGTATTGACCGCTCTGACACGAGTCTGTTGCCAACGTGGTTTTGGTTTAGTTTTTACGGGCAGGCAATTTTCAGGCTCGACTTATCAGAAAGAAGATGCGCATTTCATTTGATTTGATGTTTTTAAAGTTGAGTTTAAAGATTCATTCACACCTCCTTCGATTAAATGTTTGTCATTTTTTAAAATAATGTAACCTACCTTTCTTGGAGAAGTCCAGGGCTGTGCCGCTGCCTCATTTGGGCAGTCTGTACCCGTTGTTTTGAGCAAGACTGAGCGTCAGTAGCTGTATTCCTAGTTTTTCGATCATGAGACATCTGGATTATACGACAGATTTGCATGGTTACCTCCAAGTCATATAATCGGGGTTCCACTGTAGAACTCTTTTGTGATCCCCTTCAGATTCGATATGCCCGGGTTTGACTGTATTTCATTGAAGCAACTAAGTTCATGGATTCTGATTGGACATGTCCTACTGTCGCGTATTTTTCAGTGGCATCGCCTTTGGTGAAAACATGAGCCTCTGTTACCATGAAGTGTACATTTGCTGACGGATTTTTCACACTATAGAAATCCTGATTTTATGGATATTCCGGGCTTCGTAAATAAACTGTTAAGGTTACCATAGAACTAATGTGCCTTCGCGACTGATTTTTCTGATGAATTTAAGCCCTAAAGTTTGATTTTCTGGACTAAATCGCTCGTTCCAAGACGCCCCGATCGATCTTGAAAGTGGCCATGTTGGATTTTCTGCTGGCTTGGTCAAGTTCGACTCCCAGTTGCCATTTGTGTAGCCTCCAAGATTGGGAGCGTGCCCCATCTTCCTGTTTCAGAAGCCATGCTCCCTTTTACTCTGCTGAAAAAATGCTCTGGGGGACGCCACTTTTTCTATTTTTGCCAACCTTAGCATAATCATAACTTGGTGCGAATAGGTCTTTTTGCTGGTTGCCATTTCGTACATGTTCAGATGTGGTGGATTTGGTGGTGTGTCACATGCACATTCGAGATGTTGTGTCCGTTATGTGTTCTCTGCCGCCGCGGTTGCCCAGTGGTTATGGTGCTCGGCTGCTGACTTAAAAAACTCCAGTCGAATTCTGGCCATGGCTGTCACATTTTGATGCGAGGCAAAATGCTAGAGGCCCATGGACTGTGCGGTGTTAGTGCACATTTAAGAACCCCCAGGTGGTTAAAATTATCCGGAACCCTCCACTGCAGCGTCTCTCATAGCCTAAGTCGCTTTGGGATGTTAAACCCCACCTGTGTGTGCTTGGTGCCACGGTGCCACTTCCTGTGCCGCCCGCAACGTCACTGTAGCCCAAATACGTGCAAGTCTGCTCACCTCCAAGCAAGCGTAGCATGAGGCAGGGCTATTAACCGTGTCCCTACCATATATGAGCTTAGCCCGTTCGTCCACACAGTTTGTACTGCTCCCATAGAAGACTAGTTGGGCTCCTTCACGCTAAAACAAGCGTTTGCTGGTGCCGCAGTCGAGCTACCCTGATTCATTTTGTTAAGCTCTTGTTGACTTCAACAGGCAGTGCAGTAAAAAGATTAAGAATGTGCTCGAAGCATGCATTTCAGTCGAGAAAGGAGTTTTCTTGTTCTCTGGACCAAATGATGGAGACCTCATCAGTGTGTGCACGTGCGGACCGCATGGACTGGCAATAGCTACGGCAGGAGAAAAATGCTTGTTTGCCGAAGTTTTGTCGGAACCTGAGAGTGAAGAAGGATTTCAGTTCTGCGAGTGTGGCATTGACGACTCAGAGTAAAATATCTTGTCTAAAGCATCAGATACGGTCCACTACTGCGTCTCAACGTATCGGCAGTGGGCGCCAATAGATGTAAGCAAAGCCCCACTGGCACGTTTAATGTTTCTTTTCATGGGCTCACTTATCACTGTGCTTCATCTTTAAAGGGACACTAAAGGCAAATAACAATTTATGTCAGAGTGAAAGCCCAATGTATGACAACTTCTAAAATGGCAATATTATCAACAGCAGTGCCCTACTTACCGAGAAATTAAGCTAAATGTATCACATGATGAGCGCCACGAGTGGGACATTTTCAAAGTGATCCCAATGACGTATGGAAGTCGGCCTACAATAAATCACTAGTAATCAAACTAGCAGGAGTAAAAAAAAGAACATTCCGAGCATCAAAAGACGTAATAAAATGCTGTTTATTCATTTCCGCTTGATTCATGGAAAACAAAACCTCCGTGGCGTTGCCATGGGGAACGGCGCGCGTGGTTCAAAGGTTCCGTTTTCGCCGAACTGTGCCTCGCCCGTCTCAGAGGTAGTCTGGAGGAAAGGTTGTGACGTCTTACGCGACGGGATTTTTACGTTATTCATGTCGTGACCAGACAGTCATATTTGTCAAACCCTCTTACCCTTTCATTCCAATTTTGGTCTTGACCAAGTTAAGGAGGCGATCATGAGATCACCCAGATGTAGGTAGGTAGGTAGGTAGGTTGGTTGGTAGGTGGATGGGTGGGTAGGTGGGCGTCTTGGGTTTGCTAAAAAAATGTTTCGCATGTAAAAAATCTGTATTTTGGTATCGTTTGGGGCCAGAAAACTCAGTAGGAAAATGGTTAATAGCGATATTTTAAGCTGCTCTAATTCACATAAGCTTTATATTCATTGCTTAACTTTTTCAGACTGTTCGATTTTTCAATTCCCTCCAGCTCCAAAAAAATCTGTCGGTATCTGTATGTTGTTTGGACACTGCTCATTATCCGGGAGTTGAAAATACACATTGGTGTGCAGAACAGTGCAGCCAGACTTGTTTGATGTTTTGCCACCAGATGTTTGCAATTCAGCTTGGTGGTCGGTGGTGCTTCTGATTCTCTGTTTTATTCCTCCCATCATTTACGTGCAGACCGTGCCCAGGAGGAAGAAGAATCTGATGACGAGGAGGAAGACGATGATGACTGTGAAAATGGTGACTGTTACTTTGCATTTGCCAATTATGTAGCCTGTGCTTTCAGTACTGTACCTAAAACGTTGGTCAAAGTCTCATTGAATTGCAAATATGAAGTTTATTGCGGCGAAATGTTACACGGCTGGAGTTTACACTTGTGAAGAGCAGTAAGTTAATCTTGTGAGGTATTCTAAATAGTAGGGGTGTATGAATACTTGAATACGAATCGAATAGTAGCTCTTCAAATAGTTAGATTTGCAAATCGAATATCTGCTATTTCCATTTCTTGAATAGTAAAGCCTTGTTAAGGGGGGCCGAAAATTTTCTGAAAAACCGATTTTTTGAAGTATTTTTGTTCATAATCATTAAGTTCTAAGGAAGCTGCTCCTAAAATACTATAGCCCTGTAATGCGTATTTGTCGAGTTATTGGGCCGCAAAGTCAGTTTGATGACCATTTTCGCTTCCGAAACCACCTCAAAAACGGTCGTATTCAACGCCGCAGCGCGCGAGAACCGCGCCAAGTAGTGCGGCCATTTTGGTCTCATTTTAAAGACGCATTTTTCTATTATCTGTTCCTAGCAGAAGAACGTTTTTCGTCTAGCAACAACGCAGCTATCACGCATAAAGAAAAACCAAATACTCGCACATCATTGGTGCGTTTTTGTCACGTGGGGCAGTTCCCGGTTTCCCATTGGACGCGAAGGGATTCGTCTGCTAGACTGCGGCGTGCAAGCCGCCATTTTGCGTAGAGGCGGTAGAGGCCTAACAACGGCTGTGAATTCGGTGCAATGGCAGGCGGTCATCGGAAGTTCTGGAGTGCTCATGCGTTCGGAAAAAGGCGAAAACGGCGTCCGAGAGCCCACACCTTATCACCAGTGAGACCTTCTGCCGCCGAGAACTCGGACGAAGCAGGCTGTGCCAGCGCTATCACCGCCGCGGCACCCGCGATCGCGGACGCGATTGCCGCGTCCCATGATCACACGAGAGCTGTGCGCGTCGACACTGCCCTGGTTTCCGACGCTGAAAAAGTGGCCCTCGAGTGTCGTGCGAGTGATGTTCTGCAAGACCTTTCATCGAAGTCTGCCACACAACGCAAGCGGTCTTTTTTCCAAGACTCGGATGGAGCCGCAACTTCTGGTACGCCGTTCACCGTCGTTAGCTTAGAGTTGGTGAACGAACTTCTTCAGTGTATGAAGTGCGGTGTGTGTGGCGGGCCTGGCAGAATCTCCAAGGAAGACCGCGAATATGGCATCGCCGCGAAACTTGTTCTGACATGTGACGAGTGCGGCAAACTGAAGACCGTGTGGAGCTCGCTGAGAGCAGGGGGGGACGCAGCGCACGGCCCTTTTGAAATTAACGTGCTCGCGGTTCGCACGGCAATGAGCACAGGAAACGGACAAACTGCGCTGAATGATATTTTTTCCGCCCTAAATATTTCACGGAGAGGCCTACATACCAAGACATACCAGGATTATGTGAAGTTGAAAATGAACCCTGCCGCGCAGAAGGCTGCCGCGCGCGTTATTGAGGACTGCGCGAGCACCGTGAAAACGGTGTATTCCGAACTTAACTTTGGAAATCCTGGTAACATCGCCGTTTCCTTTGATGGGACTTGGCTGACAAGGGGCCACTCATCCCATATTTGTGTAGGGACCGTGATTGAACTATTCACGGGTTATGTGCTCGACTTCGTCGTCCTGTCAAACTTCTGTTTGGGCTGCCAGCTAGGGCCAAAGGAGGACAACTCAAGGTATGCCGAGTGGCTAGCTGGCCACACTTGCCAAAAGAATACCTCCAGTAAGCCAGGACAAATGGAGGTGGAAGCAGCACAAATTTTATTTGGCCGCTCATTGGAGAGACATGGGCTCCGCTACACAACCATGTTGTGTGATGGAGACAGCCGAGCCTTCAACAGTCTGCAGGAGGCACAGGTATATGGCTTCGTGCCAATAGAAAAAGAGGACTGTGTCAACCATGTGCATAAGCGCATGGGCACAGCTCTTCGAAACCTCCTGCAAAAACAAAGAGCCGAAGGAAAGCCAAGCCTTGGCGGCAAGGGCAAACTGACGGGCGAGCTGGTCACGAAGCTCACTTCATATTATGGATGGGCTTTACAAAGTAACGAAGGAAACATAGAGGCCACGCATAATGCTGTCTGGGCAACCTTTTATCACGTAGCATCTACTGATGCAAGCCCTCAGCACTCTCACTGCCCAACTGGTGAAGAGTCATGGTGCAAGTACAACAGGGCTGTTGCCAAGCAGGAGACTCCTCCGAAGCATCGCTACAACCTGCCGGAGTATGTGGTTGATGCCTTGCGGCCTGTTTACACGCGCCTCTCTGACAAGAAATTGCTGGAGCGTTGTCAGCGAGGCAAAACGCAGAACCCAAACGAGAGCCTACACTCCGTCATCTGGTCGCTCGTGTCCAAGAACAAACATGCGTCCCTTTTCACTGTTGAAGCTGCTGTGGCCGAAGCCGTCGCAAGGTTCAACGCTGGCAAAGGGAGAGCAGATGCCGCCATATTGAAGGAGCTGCACCTGCAGCAGAGTGTTGTGGCCGCTGAAAGATGCTCAGAAAAGGACAGTCGCCGACTAGTGGCATCAGAGAGGAAGCATGAGCATGCTGAAAACTTCAAGCATGCCATGAAAAGAAAGCGCACCAAGGAGAATGATGATGACTATGTTCCTGGTGGCTTCTAACATGGTTAATACACAGATTCACACCTTTTCTTGTTGAATATAAATGCTCAGCATGTTCCTAAACTTCTTTTGTCGTTTTCTCAAAACAACATTTTTCATCACACCCTAAGCCATTGCCCACAGTATCTTTTGATGTAGCAGTCGGATTTTGATAATTCTTGCAGCATTTGAAAGGTTATACATGGATTAGTGCAACAAAACCAAAAACATGTGATATTTTTATTTAGAACAGGGATTTAATTAGCAACAAAGTTAGCAACAGTTTCAGATTTGTGATTAGCATACTTGTTAAGGCCATAACTGTGGTATCAATGAAGCTAAAAATAAAATTATGGTTTTGTTGCACTCCCTGGCCTTCATAGAATGCTGTCATGTCAAATTTGTAACAATATTTTATGAGGAAGATGTCAAAAGGCTGGGCAGAATGCAAGTTTATGTAACAGTCAATATTTAAAAATCTAAAAGTGATAGCAAAAACCTAATTGCATATTTGTTTTCAGCTGTGAAAGATACATATTGTATTAAAATTTCAGCTGGAAATACTGAAAATTAAAAAAAAAAAAATTTTCGAACCAGTGTCTCCCCTTAATACGTACCTGAATGGAGCGTGGCATGGACTACGTGCGAAACTGTAGTGTGGATTAACCACCAAGGAATACCACTTTGCATTCCCTGAAGTGTGCGGCCACTACCAAGAAAGAAGTAAATGCAATGCCATGGCAAATGTTGGCTAAAGTAGCCATTCTTTTTATTACTAGAGCTGTGCGAATAGCAAAATTTTGATAAACATTGAGTGCGAATCGAATAATTTTCGAATACGTCGAAGTGAAATTACAGAAAAAAAGTTGCAAAGAATCCCTAAGTATGTTCTTATGAGATAGCAACATGAAAGTGTTTCTTTTTGCTGGGTTGATGAAGAACTGACGGGGTGGTGTTTCATAGTTGTCTTATCAAGAATGAGGCAATGTAGAGGCCAAATTGCATCTATGTACGTGATTTGGTGCAACTAAAGTGTTGCCGACAGCACTTTACACGTGGTAGGCAAAGATGCCATTTTCTCAGCCTCGCCTCTTCTTTCAACTTCTGTGGAAGCCCAACTGATGTGGCGGACAAGGGTGTGCTCCCTTCAAGTCCAGAGTTCCAAATCTGCCTACGACGTCGAACATCTGAAATTTTGGATGCTAAAAAGCTTCGGCATCCGATTTTTTGGACTTCCTGCCCAAATTTCAGGTCCAAAACAGCATTAATTGAGCCCCCACCTCTGCCACATCTTTCATCTCCATGTTGGAACCAGCGTTTTCTTGAGTTAGTACATTTGCGACCGTAGTGGAGCTTGAAAGGCAGCTTTTCCGCAATACGGGGGTGTGATGAGGTGAAGCATATTAAAAATCTAGGGACCACTTTTAATCGGACGTTAACTGCGTCTTGGCTAAGTTCGACCGTAACAGAGCTTTGAAAGGCAGCTTTGCCGCAATACGGGGGTATAATGAGGTGAAGCATATTCTAGGGACCACTTTCAATCTGACGTTGACTGTCTCTTGGCTAAGTTCAACCGTAACGGAGCTTGAAAGGCAGCTTTGCCACAACACGAGGGTGTACTGAGGTGAAGCATATTGAAAATTTGTAGGCGTCACTTTCAATTGGACGTTGACTGCATTTGTCATTGGGAAGTTCAAATAGTAAAATTCCAGTGCGAATCGAATCGAATAGCACACACGATTCGAAAAATATTCGAAATTTCGAATATTTGCACACCCCTATTTATTACCAAAGTGCTGAAAAAATCCCAGGTCTTTTGCACGAACGTACGATAGTGCACCTTGGAAATGTCAAGCAGCGTTTTGAGACTCCATTCAAGCCTCATTCTAACGGGACAGAATATACGAGGGTTATTCAAAAAGTAAGGGCCGTTTGGTCTCCAAAAAATAAATATTAGTTAGTAAAAGTTTTTATTGGCTGGTTTAGTTTAGCACGAGACTATACTTGCCAAACTTTTACCAAACTTTTGCCAAACTTTTTTACATAATCACCGTGAACTTCTAAGCACTTTTCATGCAGCTGCACCCATTTCTTTAGTCCCTCTGCATAGAAGTTCACCACCTGGGAATTCTTTGCTGTTTGAGTTGGTCGGTAAGCATTTTTAGTGCCCACCTTGCACACACTGTGATATCTGGGCTTTTCAGTTACAATCGTGCAAGTTGAAGTGCGGCTGACGAGAGGAAATTCATCTTCTTTGTGGTGTACCTTCTAAGTATCGTGCAATTATTTTCCTGTATAGAATGAACCAACTAGCCCCTCAAGGGTCGAACACGAGTGATGCAAAAAATCATCACGTGATGACGTCATCATGACGCCGCCTGTGACGTTAGTGTCAGGTTTG
Source organism: Rhipicephalus sanguineus (assembly GCF_013339695.2). Classification (NCBI taxonomy): domain Eukaryota; kingdom Metazoa; phylum Arthropoda; class Arachnida; order Ixodida; family Ixodidae; genus Rhipicephalus; species Rhipicephalus sanguineus. Next base: position 210,612,239 of record NC_051177.1, read on the forward strand.
GGCCCAGGACCACTCCGCAAGGAACTGAATCGAAACACGAGTGCACACACACACACACGAGAATATATTTACAGGAAGACGTAACGCTTAACGAATAACACTTAAAGTAGTAGAAACATGCAGTCCTAGCTGTATTCAATGTCTCTCTAAATTATAAGTGTCTCGCCGTGTTTCGATGTGGCTTGCTGGATGCCAGCGCCGATCGCTCGTGGACTGTGCGCCGTCTGGCTCGTTGCCGTCCTCATCATGCGTCGCAGCACGCCATGACACGGCCTTCTGCCGCAGCAGCAGCAGTGGAGTATCGGCAGCTGCTTAGTAGCTCCGCAGCAGCTCTCCGCCACCACGTTCGTCTCAGCAGCGCACCGGGGTCGCGCCAGCCACCCGGAACGGCAGCAGGAACATCGGCCCACAGCAACGAAACTCGCGGCCACTCTGGGCGGTAGCCAGAACCACGGAACTCGCCTGGTCCCTGGGCCAGTCACCCAGCCGGAGTCCAGGTCTCGTTCGCCGGTTGTCCAGCTGTCAGGAACGGCAGCCGGAACAGCAGCGGATCGCCTGGTCCCTGGGCCAGTCGCCCAGCCGGAGCCCAGGAACGGTAGAGCGCCTAGACGACGTTGTCAAGTTCCCCGGACCAGACGTCCAGCCGAGAACTGACTGTCCTTGCATGCGCTGCCTCGAACCACCGCACGCACCACGCGGCACGCTTCGTTTTCTTCATCGCCCCCGCACGGCGAACACTGAGTTGTTTTTTTTTCCGCGCCTCTTTATCATGACAACCCCCCGTTTAAGAAAGTTGTTTACAACTTTTATGACGTGACGAAGAGGCGGAAAAAATGTCACAAAGTTCCAGATTATTCAATAAATGTCCAGTTGTACGTCCACAGCACTTCAGTATTTTACATAACATAGTGCAATACATTCCCATTACACCCGGCTCAGGTAATCTGCTCCGACATTATCCGACCCTTTGATGTAAGAGACTGAAAATGAGTACTCTTGTAAGAGTAGGCTCCATCGCAAAACTCTATTGTTCAGGTGTTTAGCGGATTGCAAATATTGCAAAGGCTGGTGGTCGGATTGTATGACAAATTGTTTGCCGTACAAATACAAATGGAATTTTTGCACCGCCCAGACAAGCGCCAAACATTCCCGTTCGATGGTGGAATACCGGGTTTCTCAATGTAATAGGTTGCGGCTCGCGTAGGCAACAGGATGCAAAACCTGGTCCTCTCCTAGCTGGAGCAGTACGGCACCAAGACTAGTGGTCGAGGCGTCGGTGCGGAGAACAAATTCCTTTGTCATCCTGGGTGCTTGTAGAATAGGAGTATCTCCAAGCTTGTTCTTCAAAACAGTGAAAGCTTCTTCCTGAGACGGTCCCCACGCGATGGTATTGCTCTGCCCTTTCCGTGTGAGGTCGGTCAGAGGCTTGGTGATCTCAGCGTAGTTTGCAATAAATTTCCTGTAATAGCCCGTTAGACCCAGGAAAGACTGCAGGGCTTTCTTCGTCTTTGGCCTTGTAGTTGCGAGGATCTTATCAAGCGTTTTCCGAAGAGGTTCAGCTTTACCGTCCCCAATTCGATCGACTTCGGTTATGACCGACACCTGCTGCACTGGTAAAGGTCCGCGTTCCTCGTACTTTTTTAACATATTGATGTGGAAAATTTTTCTTTTTCCACTTATCGCGAGAACGTAGTCGACCTCATTCTTGCGCTCGACGACTTCAAATGGACCTTTCCATTGCATGAGCAGTTTGTTGGAATCTGTCGGCAGAAGAAGTAGCACTTTATCCCCAACGTTTAGCTTCCGAGGACGGCTTTTGCGGTCGTAGTAAGTCTTTTGTTTTGCGCGTACTTTTTCCAATTCATCATGCGCAAGCTTGCATGTCTCTTCCAGGCGGTTTCGAAGGTCGACCAAGTAGGTATATGTAGTGCGAATTTCGCCGTCGATGTCTTCATTGCTCCACAGCTCCTTCAGTAGTGTCAGTGGTCCTCGCACGTGACGACCGTAAATTAGCTGAAAAGGCGAGAAGCCCAAGCTCGCTTGCGGCACCTCTCGGTAAGCGAAAAGGAGTGGGGCAAGGTATCTGTCCCAGGAACGCGGTTTTTCCTGGCACATTCTCTTCAGCATCATCTTCAGCGTCCCATTAAACTTCTCGACGAGCCCATTCGCCATGGCATGGTAGGGGGTCGTTCGAAGAAACTTGATGGCAAGAAGACGGCCCACCTCTCCCATGAGTTCCGCTGTGAAACTTGTTCCTTGGTCTGTTACGATCTCCTTCGGTAAACCGACTCGAGAGAAAATCTCAATCAGCCCTTCTGCTACATGCACAGCATCAATTGCGGGGAGTGCAATGGCATCCGCATATCGGGTGGCAAAGTCAATAAGAGTTAAAATATAACGGTTGCCGCGGTCCGACTTCGGTGAGAACGGACCGATTAAATCGACCGCAACACGTTCAAAAGGCGTACGAATGACAGGCATGTTGCCCAGAGGCGCAACACCAATTTTACCTCTTGGTGTCGTTCGCTGACACTTATCGCAGGACTTGACGAACCGTTTCACATCGCCATGCAGATCCGGCCAGTAAAAATCTGCTAGGATACGATCTGTCGTGCGCCGAATGCCTTGGTGCCCTGCCATAAGGCTTTCATGGCCGACTTCGAGGATATGCCTTCTGAAGCTCTTCGGCACGACGAGCTGGCTAAACGTCCTGCCTGTCGCAAGACAGTACTGTCGGTAGAGAAGTCCATCTCTTTCAAGAAACGAATAACCGTGGCCTTTCGGTAACTTGAAGTCTTTACCGACTTTAGCAAACACGGCTTTCAATGTTTCGTCGTTCTGCTGCTCTTCTGAGAACTGGTCTTTTGTTACGTCGCACCACTTTATCTTCGGCACAGACAGTGGCGTTATTTTGCTCTCGTGAGGTTTAACTGTAGCGGAAACATAGTGAGGATACTCCTCAGCTTCCACGCTGCAGTTTGGAGTCGCATTGCCCCTCTGGTCAACTGTAGGAGGCTTCCACTTATGATCCGGCTTGTGAGGATCGCTAACACCCGGTAGGTTACCAAGCACCAAATCATAGAGTGGCTTGTCCACACAAAGTGCTGTTATCTCTCCCTTAAAGTATGGGGTATTCACGGGAATACTGGCCTCTGGTACTTCTGTGGCGGAACCATCTATGAGCAAGGCTCTGCTACTCTTCCCGGTCAACCGTTGTTTCGGCACTAGGTCTGTTCGGATAATTGCAGTATTGCTGCCCGTATCTCGAAGAACCCTGACTGGTTTACCCAACACTTCGCCTTCAACTACTGGCATTCCTTGCACCAGAAACACTGGTATCCTTTTCTCCACACTTGCATTAGGAGGGTAACGTTTCTTTCCTTTTTTCCCTCCGCCAGTGTTGTCACTCGAAGAAAAACCGTAACGGTTGTCGTTCACTGCACATGCGGAACTTTTTTCTTTTTGTGCCTTCACGCTCCAGCACTCGTCGCTCTTGTGGCCACTTTTCCCACATACTCTACACTTTATTGCTTCTTTAGCTGGGTTCCGACATTCATGTGCTTGATGTCCCAGACGCTTGCATAGCATACACCTTGTCGGTGGTTTCTTTGGAGCATTATCAGGACTCTTGAAATCCTTTGAGTCGTCTGGACCCTTTCCGAGGTTGGATAAGTTTTGTGCTTCCATGAAGCGATCAGTAGCGTCAGCTAGCTGGTGGAGTGACTTGCACTCGCGTTCTTTCAAAAATATCGTTAGTTTTGGATGACAACAGCGGAGAAACTGTTCGGCGAGCATATGGTCTCGAAGGCCATCGAATGTTCTGGGCACGTCAGCCATGTCGACCCAGTGGTCGAAGTACCCTGAGAGTCTCGCGGCTAACTGTCTCCCGGTTTCTCCATCTTTAGGTCGTGCCTTGCGAAATTTTTCTTGGTACCCTTGCGCAGTGAATCGAAACCTCTGCAACAAGGCTTTCTTTACCTTCTCATAGTCTAGAGAATCTGTGGCACTCATTCGGCCAATTACTGTCAACGCTTCACCACTCAAACACATGCTCACAGCTAATGCCCACTTCTCTTGTGGCCAGCCTTGTCCTGTTGCCACGCGTTCAAATCTTTGCAGGTATGCGTGCAAATCATCACGTCGCTCATCGAACAGCGGAAGCAATTTTTGTGGATTCAGTACTGCAGAGGAGCTACTCGGTTGAGCCATAGAATCAGAGTTAGCTGTTGCATCTACCCTCGGAGCTCCTTCTTGAAGCTTTAGCTTCAGCTCAAGGATTTGCTTCGCTCTTTCATCTGCTTCCCTGCTCGCCTCTCGCTCAGCAGCACGTTCATCTCTTTGCCTCGCCTGTTCTGCCTCAACCCACTTACGCAATTCTGCTCCACTCAATCCTAGCTGTGCCCCAACACCAGCTAATCTTTCTGTATCCATGATCAAAATAAGTTATGTGAATGTGCACTCGAGAGACGATAACTTCCTTCGGCGTTTTTACGAGCGGATCCTGGCAGGCTCGCCAGATTGCGACGTTAGTGTCAGGTTTGGGCCCAGGACCACTCAGCAAGGAACTGAATCGAAACACGAGTGCACACACACACACACGAGAATATATTTACAGGAAGACGTAACGCTTAACGAATAACACTTAAAGTAGTAGAAACGTGCAGTCCTAGCTGTATTCAATGTCTCTCTAAATTATAAGTGTCTCGCCGTGTTTCGATGTGGCTTGCTGGACGCCAGCGCCGATCGCTCGTGGACTGTGCGCCGTCTGGCTCGTTGCCGTCCTCATCATGCGTCGCAGCACGCCATGACACGGCCTTCTGCCGCAGCAGCAGCAGTGGAGTATCGGCAGCTGCTTAGTAGCTCCGCAGCAGCTCTCCACCACCACGTTCGTCTCAGCAGCGCACCGGGGTCGCGCCAGCCACCCGGAACGGCAGCAGGAACATCGGCCCACAGCAACGAAACTCGCGGCCACTCTGGGCGGTAGCCAGAACCACGGAACTCGCCTGGTCCCTGGGCCAGTCACCCAGCCGGAGTCCAGGTCTCGTTCGCCGGTTGTCCAGCTGTCAGGAACGGCAGCCGGAACAGCAGCGGATCGCCTGGTCCCTGGGCCAGTCGCCCAGCCGGAGCCCAGGAACGGTAGAGCGCCTAGACGACGTTGTCAAGTTCCCCGGACCAGACGTCCAGCCGAGAACTGACTGTCCTTGCATGCGCTGCCTCGAACCACCGCACGCACCACGCGGCACGCTTCGTTTTCTTCATCGCCCCCGCACGGCGAACACTGAGTTGTTTTTTTTTCCGCGCCTCTTTATCATGACACCGCCATAGATTGCCAAACCTTGTGATGTCATACACTGTCATTACGTCATACACCGTGATGTCGTCACATGACCACAGGTCGGCAAAAAATGTGGAGCTCACTCAGACTCACTCACGAAACATATCTTACCCTTAGGGCTCACTCGGACTCAAACTCACCAAACTTTTCTTCATCTAGACTCACCCGGACTCAGACTCACCAAAATATATTTCACTCGGACTCACTCAGACTCACGGCTCGCTCTGAGTCTGAGTGAGTCTGAGTGAGTCGACTCATGAGTCCGCTAGCCTATAATTAGCCTTTTTCGACCATAATGTCAATGCTCTTTAACGCCAGTATCTCGTATAATCGGTGCGCTACTTAGCGCATTTTGATCTCATACCTTCAAAGACGAGTTATCTGAGTTTGCAGTTCAATAAGGACCTTTTTATTGAAAGAGATGACTCGCACGTGATATTTTGATCAGTAACTTCCTGTGAAAAAGTTTGCGGGGGGAGGTCAAGGCACCTCCTCCCCTTCTCCCTCCTCAGCTCATGCCTCTGATCAATAAATATTGAGCTGACGTATGAACGGTAGCGCGTTGAATTATGTGGGAGTATACGTGAGTATAAACGTGAGCCGACATAAGGCTGATAGTGATGCTGAACTTTAGTAGATAAGACCATAGGTCGGCAAAAAATGTGGAGCTCACTCAGACTCACTCATGCAATGTATTTTGCCCTTGGGCTCATTCGGACTCACACTCACCAAAATTTTCCTCAACCGGACTTACCCGGACTCAGACTCACCAAAATTTTTCCCAACCGAACTCACTCGGACTCAGACTCACAAAAACTCTACTCACCTGGACTCACTCAGACTCAGACTCACGTCTCGATACGAGTCTGAGTGAGTCAACTCATGAGTGAGTTCGCCGACCTATGCACATGACATAGTTGCTTTGCACTGCCTCCGTGATCGGTGCGCCGATCATGGAGCCAGTGCAAAATCATGTTATGTGCAGAAAGCTTTCGAGCAGGGAGGGGAAGGACGAATATATCAAGTGCAAAGAAACAGAAGATGGCTTTCACCTTCGAGTTGTCCCAGGCGAATGCATAAGGGACCCTTTAAGTTCCTTTTTTGTTGACTGCTCCCTAGAGAGCACTAGGGGGTTTTTGGCGTACAAACGGAATCTCCTAGCCATACACAGCTAGACCGTAAAAGTAAAAATATCATGTAGTCCCCCATTGAACGCACACTCGGACACTTTTACGAAAGCTCGATTTGAAGCGGATCTCCACCTTCCAGGCAACCCGGCGCATGCACAAACAATAGTGTGGAAGCACTGCAAGAATGCTCTTGCTACAGCACAGAGAGACCTCGGAGAGAGGGAAGGGAGTGTCGGAGGAGGTTGGCTTTTTGAGGCTAGCTGAGTGACGTCATGTTGCGGGCAGCAGTAGAATCGATTGAGAAGAAAAGGAACCTGGCTTTCGCCTTGGGGTTGTCTTAGGGGTATGTATTAGGGACAGTGCGACTCTCTAGCATTGAGGCGTTGTTGTACGTCGCGTCGTTTGTCTACCACGTCTGCTGATAACCACATAGATGTTGTTAGAGTGCTGTTTCTTAAAGCACAATTTTATTGATCCAGTATTCTGTTTATTTACTAGTGTCGAAAATAATCGCTGAAGAGATTATTCCAGAAACACTTAAATGCATGACGCCCTTATTTTTGCATTATCGAGGGAAATAGGGAGTGCTCCCGAGATTACTTTTTCCATGAGATTTGCACTGAATCGAAATATTTCTAGCTCTTCATAAGAGCCCCATAATAATTATTCGGGTGCTTTAATAAAACGCAGCTTGCATCTCCAGTGTTCTCCAAGATGTGAAATTAGCTGCTCCAGACTGCTCCCATATGCAGTGCTCCAAAATGAAAATTTTGCTGCTCCAAAAATTGCTCCAAATCAGAAGTGCTCGGTAGCATCACTGTATTGTGCAAGTTTGTGTGCACAATGACGTCCTAAATCTGGGATCCCTGTGCAGACGTGCTAGACTCTGACGAGGACGAGCTTGACGACGAGGGCCAGGAGTACCTGGCGAGGCTGGCTCGCCGTGCCAAGAAGGGATCGCCATTCCCGGTAACTTCAGCCACCATCGAGGATGACCCTGATGAGGACGACGACGATGAGGACGAGGAGGACGAAGAAGAAGAAACTGCACTTGAATCGTACACGACACCCCTTGACGATGATGAGTGCCCTATCGATGAGTACCAGGTGTTCAAGGAGGTCATGCAGGGTGAGCCTTTAGGGGGACAAACTTTCTTTTTCAATTGTGAAGCTGTTCTAGTTTACTGCAAAGTGTGTGGGTGTGCCCGAAAACTATTATCATCAGGAACGGGTATTTGCCACAAAATTTGGGCACGCTTTCCTGTTATGCAGTTTGCCCAACTAATGGCGGATAGTCACTTTCTGCAAACAGCGTATTCAAGTGCAGTTTGTTTGAGTTGTGACATGGAGAATGTAGACTCGGCTCTCTGGACATAAACATGCATAAAAGACGTGCAACTAGGACCTCGTTTCCACTTGAAGCACGACAGGTGCTGCCAATTGTTGGGCGAATATGCAGTGCAGGGAAGCGCACCTGCAGATTATGAAAAGGGCATATTACAGTGCGTGTAGTGTGTTTAGATATATAGTGAATTTTGTACATGAAGGCTTTGTTTTGTTCAACTGCTATGAAACTGCTCTCCGTGTGAGGTGGCCTGGCTCCTCTCAAGCTGCTGCGTGCAGCTCTTTTGCCTGGTCATCCTCGCAGCCTTGCTGCACAGTGAAGCCAAATTAATGCAATTCATTTTTGCACTGTGGCCATATTGTGACAGAAGTCACGGGATGTTGAGAATTGCAACTTGCACACATTTTTTATGCAAACCAAGGTGAGGAGTAAGTAAAAATGTGTTGATTGTAGGCATCTGTTTATTGTTTTCTTGATGCCCGGGATAATTTGACATTCGGTTAATTTGGACTTTTGTCCTGGTCTAGTAGAATTCTAATTGATGATGTTTTACAGCACTTTCTTCTTGGATGTAGCATGGTACAAGTGTTTGACTGCATAGACTCAATTGGTGCATCACTGAACCAACTGCTTGGTTTCTTTGGTGCAGGCCTCCAGAGTGCAGACCCGATGTGGTTCGGTGCCCTGACCTCAGGCTTATCTGCCGAGCAACAGAAGTCCCTGCAGGAAGTGTATGTGCTCGCTGACCAGAGGAAGGCAGCCGCAGGTATGTTGTAACTGGCTACTGCTGCTGGTCGTTCTGAACTGCCAAAGGTGTTGTTTGGACGAGAGTGGAGGCCATGCCCCTTGATATAGTCGAACCTCGCTGAAACATTTGTCACGGTAGCTAGGAAAAAAAAAATTTTGTAAAGCCAAAACCATTTATAACAAACTCAAAAGTGCCGCGCAAAAAGGTGGTTTATCAGTAGTTACACTCGCCCCCCCCCCTCCTTTTTTTTCCAGTGAGTTTTTATTAAGGTAGGTCACTGCCTTCAAGAATGCATTTTTTTATTATCTTTGGGGATTTGACATTTTGAAGCGCCTTGTCTGCTGAAGAATATTTAGCAAAAAGAACTACCGTTTAAACGCGTGTAAGGGCCGCACCCCGGTTTTTTTTGAAGTTCATATTCTACAAAAAAAAAAAATAAATTCGCCTAAGGGCCGCACCCACACTTTCCTCAACCAATACGTATTCAAAATGCGCGCGCGCGTAAGCTTCTAGGCGTGGCGTAAGCTTCTAGGCGTGGTCGATAGATGGCGCAAGGAAACGCAACCATCATCATCGTCACCAGAGTATATATATATATATATATATATATTTTTTGGGGGTTTTATTCGTGTTAAGATGTTCGTGAAGTGGGCTAAAAATTTTAACTTTTTTATTAGTATTCATAGACCCGCCAACTAAAGGTTAAAGCAGGATTTTATCTTTAGCTTCTCACATCTCTATACAAATGCGCTATCGGCGCTATCTATATCGGCATTAGCATGACCAACTTTGGCATGGTGTTCGCGTTGTTCGGGTTGTGCAGTTCAGCCAGCCATTTGCTGTAGTTTTCTGCACTGTTCGATGACCTTCGTGCTAGCTTGTTTTCTACACGGCGTTCACGTTTTGGCAAGATGGGCAAGTACCTGAATAGCTACACTGCTGGCTATAAGTTGAAGGTGATCAAGTATGCTCTCGAGCATGGGAAACGTGCCGCCGGCAGAAAATTCGACGTTGACGAGAAGTTTGTTCGACGTTGGTGTGCTCAAAAAGAAGCCTTGCGAAACACCAACAGCACTAAGCGCGCTTTCAGAGGACAGCAGTGCAAGTTTCCCGATTTGGAAGAAGACTTGCTCCGCTATGTGACTGAAGTGCGGAATGATGGTCTTGCACTCACAACGGACATGCTGCGTGTGAAGGGACTAGCCTTGGCGACTGTACTTGGGTGGATCCTATCTGCGTGGAGCTCGGTGTCGACGGACATTGTGTCCCGAAGTTTTAAAGTCGCTGGGATATCTAACAGCTTGGATGGCACGGAAGATGACTGTTTGTGGGGTGACGGCGCTTCGCAGCACACCGTCTCATCTCGGACTCCAAGTCTGAGGACTCGCCGAGTGACGACGATTGAGCACGTATGTCGCAGGAAATGTCGTATACTGCAATAAACGCTCTTTGTTCGCTAACTGGTGCGTTTTTACTTTTAAAAAAAAATGTCTCGTGTATGGGCCGCACCCTGAAAATTGGCCCTTATTTCTTGAAAAAAAAGTGCGGCCCTTACACGCGTTTATACAGTATGTAGTTACATTGCGCCGTTCAAAAGTTATGTCCATTTTTCCAACCCTTCCTAGACACATTCAAAACCAAAACTGAAGGTTTATGATTCCACAACACCTGCCATGTCTTCATAAATGTTTTTCCTTATACATATCACGTAATGCTTAGGTGTCTAAGTACATTCTAAAGCTTGTGGGGCATGATGTTTTCGATTTATTTTAAAATTTCCACTACACGGCTGCGGCACTGTTGTTTAAGTTGCGCGTTTTCGCTCGGCTGTCTGTGCTCTTTCATACATCACTTCGAGCTCTTGGACTTATCTCTGGCCTTTCAAGGAGAGAGTTATAGTACTCCATGAAATATGGCAAAGTATAGGACTAAAAAGAAGCATCGACGCAAGCTATGGAATCGAAATGCCAAGTGTGGACCCACTGTGACGCACGTGGATGAGTCAGCTGGAGACACGAAACGAGCTAGAAAAAAAAATATGTACTTCAACTCGCTGAAACTGATAATGTGCCACTTCAAATGAGGTCCCAGGTTATGAGCCTGGTGAATTTCAGACAAATTGAATGTTTCTTTAATATATGGACATTCGATTAAAATCTTTAAAGCTATTTTTCTCAAAACATGATTTTTTGCATCCTACACTTACGCAAACAGTGATAATTTCCCTTTTGATAAATATCTGCGCATAAAATTTTGCGTACTATTTTTTTTATAGGTGGAACTGTGCATTCAAGCAGAAATATTGAAAACGAGCGGTAACTTTTTGTACTATGGCAATTGTGTGCAAGACAAACCTGTCAAATGTAAACTTTTTCACTCTCTTTATGATAACGTGCCTTAGCTTAGAGATGGGGTGATCGTGGAGGTTATTCGCACAGGACAGTGTCCTCACTACGCACTTGCCAGGTCGCGTTTGAATTGTACCAGCGATTTTGTAGTTATGACCGTTAGCACAACATGCATATTTTGGCAGATTGTGATTTTGATAAATTTTCTTTTTTACATTTTTAGCAGTTTCATCATTCTAAAATTTAAATTTATCTGAGGCCAGCAAACTAAAACCATAATTATAATTTTTGGACTGAAACTAAAATTTTTGCTCGAAGGTAGTGACCTACTTTAAGAACTGCAAACATCCCCTCCGGTGACAAGTTAAACCTTTTCATGTCGTTGACACCCGCTGCATGCTCACGAGTGAATTAAACCGCCTTTGCAATAAACTCGCACCGTTTCACTGAAGCGCGGTACTGCCACGTGGAGCAGATTGTCTCCTCTGTAGTTGTGCAGCGTACACCTACTCGGCTCACGTCATCACTACTGGGCCACTTGCTGTATACCATATGCACGCGTTAGTGCATTCTTCGTGCCTGCTTCACTCTGGACCGTGCACGGGTGTGGCGAGTAGCCTGTTAGTCAACGAGTTGCCAGTGAAGACGAGCACTTTGCAAGAAACGTGCACTCCACGTCTCCGCAATGCTTTGGCGGTCCTGCAAGACAAGGCACAACGCGCTTGGATTTTCGCCTAACAAAACACGCTTGCTGTCAGTGCATCGACATTTCTCGCTGCTCACACCGTTCTACACCAGTGAGCTACTTTCGTTTCTATAAAGCAACGCGTGCTTTAAAGCGGTCTCACACAACACGGCAGTGGCAAACTTGCGAACTGCAGCATGGCGCACTTGAACCGCTGTCAATTTGCACAGTTTATGCCAGACGCGCAACGCAGCAGCTGAGCAGATAGCTGCAAGTACTAACTGATAAAGTTGTTGGCCATGTCATAATGGCACATTCATCACCTGCCTACTCCTTGCACTCTTTCTAATGCTTATCTGTGGAGGCATTGCTGCTGTTGCGCGGAAGTCATAATCGTCGATCAACTGTTCCCTGCCGTTACTGAAAAAAGGCTTCATGCTGCCTCAGATTTCTTTTTTCTTTTTTTTCCTCACTGCCATTCTGCCACTGAAGAAGTGCCTGGAAAGCGAGCGATCTCGCTCACAGCGTGCGGTCTGGGATATTTTCATCCCAAGTGAACTGGAGTGGAGCACGTGCAAGCACGCCCCTCCCTCATGCTTTAGAAGGCCTGTTTTCAGCTTTTTTTTTTTTCGCTTCATATGCGCCATATTTTTACCTCGACCGTGTCTTGTCTGAAGTGTTCGTTGTAAAAGTAGTTGGCTTTGAAAAATGTTCGCTGTATGTGGACGCAGTTTCAATGGATAGCATAGGAAAATTGTAAGTGCACCGAAATATGGTCGTTAAAACCGATAGATCGTTATATCTAGGATTGTTATAAGTGAATGTGACTGTAGTGGTGGAGTAAACAGAATTTTATTTAGGTTGTTACACAAGCCACAATGTAGGCTCGTTGGTAGATCATTAGAAGCAGCTAGCTGCAGCGCAAACTCAACACTAGGACAAAAGAAGGCACAAAGAAGACACACACGTGGGTTTTTTTGTACCTTCTTTTGTCCTTTTGTTGAGTTCGTGTTGCAATTAATTGTTTCAGTGGTTAAGCTTTAAAAAAAAGCGTGCAGCATCGCCTAGTGGATTTACTGCACCTGATCAGCACAGTATTTCCAAGTGCCGGCACTTCCATATCCCAATAAATGCCGTCCTGCTACGGCCAATGAGAACATTGCCTCCCACATCATCTGGCAAGCGATCATGTCGACGATAGTTTTGTGAGGTTATCACTGGGTAAGCCAGCGTGTCGGAGCGATAATGTTCCTGGCCTGCTGTCATAGCATGGTCTCTGCACTTGCTTTTGAGTAGGTAAGTGCAGAGACCAGTCAATCAGTCATTTTGACTTCAGTGCTCTGAAGCAATGCCTTTAGAGATAGCATCGGAAACGATGAACACAGTAAAGCTCGTCACCAACAACATTATTATGATGGCATCTTGAGCTGTCTGCTTGGCAGTGCATGTGGCATAGTTCTGTTGGAAGCACATGCTCTTAATTGACAAACACATACCGTATTTACTCGATTCTACCGCGCCCTCAATTGTAACGCGCACCCGTTTTCCGCGACCAAAGAAAAAAAAAAGTACCGTATAAACGCGTGTAAGGGCCGCACCCCGTTTTTTTGAAGTGCATATTCTAAAAAAAAAAAATCCGTGTAAGGGCCGCACCCACACTTTCCTCAACCAATACATATTCAAAATGCACGTGCGCGTAAGCTTCTAGGCGCAGTCGATAGATGGCGCAAAAAAACGCAACCATCATCATCGTCACCAGAGTGTGTGTGTGTGTGTGTATATATATATATATATATATATATATATATATATTTGGATTTTATTCGTGTTAAGATGTTCGTGAAGTGGGCTAAAAATTTTAACTTTTTTATTAGTATTCATAGACCCGCCAACTAAAGGTTAAAGCAGGATTTTGTCTTTAGCTTCTCACATCTCTATACAAACGCGCTATCGGCACTATCCATATCGGCATTAGCATGACCAACTTTGGCATGGTGTTCGCGTTGTTCGGGTTGTGCAGTTCAGCCAGCCATTTGCTGTAGTTTTCTGCACTGTTCGATGACCTTCGTGCTAGCTTGTTTTCTACACGGCGTTCACGTTTTGGCAAGATGGGCAAGTACCTGAATAGCTACACTGCTGGCTGTAAGTTGAAGGTGATCGAGTATGCTCTCGAGCATGGGAAACGTGCCGCCGGCAGAAAATTCGACGTTGACGAGAAGTGTGTTCGACGTTGGTGTGCTCAAAAAGAAGCCTTGCGAAACACCAACAGCACTAAGTGCGCTTTCCGAGGAGAGCAGTGCAAGTTTCCCGATTTGGAAGAAGACTTGCTCCGCTATGTGACTGAAGTGCGGAATGATGGTCTTGCACTCACAACGGACATGCTGCATGTGAAGGGACTAGCCTTGGCAACTGTACTTGGGTGGATCCGATCTGCGTGGAGCTCGGTGTAGACGGACATTGTGTCCCGAAGTTTTAAAGTCGCCGGGATATCTAACAGCTTGGATGGCATGGAAGATGACTGCTTGTGGGGTGCAGCAGCAGACCGTCTCATCTCGGACTCCAAGTCTGAGGACTCGCCGAGTGACGACGATTGAGCACGTATGTCGCAAGAAGTGTCGTATACTGCAATAAACGCTCTTCGTTCGCTAACTGGTGCGTTTTTACTTTTAAAAAAAAAATGACGCGTGTATGGGCCGCACCCTGAAAATTGGCCCTCATTTCTTGAAAAAAAAGTGCGGCCCTTACACGCGTTTATACGGTAATACATCGATTGTAACGTGCACTCATTTTTCGTGAGAGAAAAGAACAAAAAAAGCCCGTAGGAGTCACACTTCGCACATTCAGAAGAACAAGTATTTGGGTTTTAAAGAACTGAAGTTTCACAAAAGTAAAACACGAAGTCAAAAAGCGGGCTTTGCCGCTAAAACTGTCACCACTACGGCGGCGATACGAGTCGCGTAATGGATCAGTCCTCGTCGCTGTCGGACAGCTGTCAACACTCTTCGATTTCGGGAAACCGGCCCTACTTTAGTCCACTGAAACCTTTTCGTGAAGCTTTGCTGTAAAAAATCTTCTGCTTATGTTTGCGCCAGTCTCGCACGCACGTTTCGGGAATTCCGAACGACCGCGATGTGGCCCGATTTCCGTCCGTCTCTCTGCACATGTAATAACTATTCTTTTAAATGCGGCATCGTGGTACACTCGTCGAGTATTTGGAGTCGGCACTTACATGCCGTCGATGCGAACGCAGAACGGGATGACAATCTCCTCAGCACACGTACGAACTGAAAAAATGGCAGAAATGGCCAAGGCGCGTAGGAGGTGGCCATTTTGAAATGTCGATGGCGATACGATAACCGAGTTTCTTTTTTTTTTCGGTACTCGATTCAACGCGCATGCGATTTTCGGACTCGTTTTCCCGGAAAAAAGGTGTGCGTTAGATTCAAGTAAATACGGTAAGCGTGTCGTGCCATCATTTGCTGTTGCAGAGTTGGCTCATCAAGGTACTTGCCACAGTGGTGCACAGTCAGAAGTAGTGAGGGCACCAAGAAAACTTGCTGCATTGCCACTGTTTCAAAACATTAAGTTTAGAAATCAATAGCCCTATGGCAAAAACAGTTATGGCAACTGTGTTGAGTGCATCTGTTAGCATATCCAAAGCAGTTAATCTGGCGTAGTGAATCCTTTCTGTAGCAAACTGAATGGGACGGCAAAGACTTAGGTTACACTAGTAAACAAAACTGACATTGTAAGTTGACGAACCAGCCGACTTATTTCTTCGTGTACTGTGTTGCATGCAGAGTCAAGACGGATTGAAAAGAGTGGTGGCTACGTGTTCCAGAACCAGACAGTGCCCACGTCGTTCAACTTTGGCGGTGCTCCTCTCTGCTAGCTGCCACAGCTCAATGAAGGCCCTTTTGTCCCGTTTCTCTCTCTAGCTGGCCTCTTTTCTTGTTTGCCGTTCCTTTTTAGCCTCTGGTGTTTTCTTTTCTCTTCTTTGCACTCGGCTGCCTTTTCTCACCAGAGAAGGCCTCTTCTTTCTGCTGTGTGGGACACTTTGCCAAGAGACACTTCTCTGCCAGTGCAACTGTGTCCAGGGAAGCATTGCACTTGTGGCACTGGACTATCAATGCAGCACGGCCGGTGCCACCCATCTGCTGGGAGTATGTTCCTAAATCTACAACTGCTGCATTGCTGCCCGTGACACCAGTGGCAGTCTTCGCCCTGTCTGCCTTGATCGAACTCCCACACCACCGCTTTCGGTTACCATCGGTGCTCAAAAGAGTTGAAGAAATGACTGCCACTGAAAACACCGAAGCGGCTCTGCGTGGCCACAAACTCACCTCTTGCCAAGTCTCAAGGCCGATCTCGAATCGGTGAAAGCATGCTGGTTCTTTCAATGTACGGAAAAAACTGAGAGACGAGGCTCTGCTAGTAGCTTCTCTCGTGCCACTTACCATTTTCCTCAACATCCAGACGGTGGCACACGTGCATGTGACGTGGTGACGAGTGTGTGCTGTTGTGTGCCGGACACATTGCAGTAAAGCAAAAATGAGAAAACTGTGGCAGTGGTGTTTATCTCCCTGCAGAAGATTGTGAGAAGCATGGTTGTTTGTGCAGCTCTCTTCTACCTTTGTAGACGTGCTTTTGTGGGGAAAAGAAAATGTGTTGGGCTGTTTGTCATATTCAGGTGTGTAAAGCATGCGTATATTTTGACAGCGAAGGGGGCTTTGTTGTACAGCTGCTTGATTATCCCCCCCTGCTTTGTTTATCGTACCTCTCACCTTCGAGCATCTCGGCTGCGACTCTGTGTGCTTGGGCTTTGACCTTTGTGGCTGCAGAACTAGGCTTAGCAGCCGGTATGCGAACTTGTAACTCTGTGGGGAAGAGAGTGGGTTGTTGTGGCCTGCACGATACGAGCCACTAGTGTACAAATTGAAGTGAGGGGGTGCGAGTGATGTGTTGAGAACAAGAGGCTACTATTTTTTTTGTCACTCTTAGCGCACGTACTGCGTGGCACCTAGTGGGGTCACGAGACGGCTGTAGAAAACCGAGTGGCAAAGAGAAGCAGGCGAATTTAAAATGACAATTGTTGCCTTAAAGGTGTGCAAAAGAGGCTTGCCTGGCAGTCTCGTGTTTTGAGTTTTGCATTTGGAACTGTGAGAGTACTGACAAAAATAAAATCTATTGACACAAGTGGAGAGTGCTGGCTGAAGTATTTCTTACAATTGCCACCTGCAGGAAAACTGTGTGAGGTGTGCTGCCAGTAGTTTCAGCGAGAGCAACTCTTATGGTTTAAAAAAATGGGCACAGGAAAGCTTACAAATTTATTTTGCCTGTGACAAGAAAACAGATGGCAATGGAGACAAAGCAAAACCAAAACACTCTGTTTTCATGGTGGTGTGCTTGAATAGATGAGCAATAAATTAACTTGCTAGGTAAACCAAGTGTGCTGTACTTACTAGTGACCAAATTTCCAACAATGAACAGAGTGGGGAGGCAAACATATTGCTGTCTTGTAACTGGTCAAGCAAAAAGACCTGAGAGAGATTGTGCAGCCCACCTGCAGTCAACCTGTAGCTCTAGCTGTGCCCTACGGTCATTGTCATTATTCTAATACTAGTTACATATTCCATCTACTTTACGCCAGCTGGTGTTTTAAGGCCCTGTTCAAGGAATATATACACCTTGTCATAGACCAGACCATCAATTATTTGATACCGTATCTTGGCACTCTTTTGTCATTCCTGGCCATTACAACTCCATATGTATGCACTGTGCTCTAGGAACTGATGTCCTCTGCAAGCGCAGTATTTCAGCGAGCATGGGAATGATGGTTAGTACATGAACTTGACCTTTCATCTTTTTGGGTTTGAACAGTGTGTGACTACTCAAGTTTCATTTTCAATCTGATTGTGCATAATTCTTGATGGCCAGTGTGTTTATGCTGAAATATGGTTTCATAGAAGTTTTCTCCATAAAGGTGGGTAAAACATACTAAAAAAAACACTGGATGCAACAAGCGTGACTAATTTACTCCCATCGTATGTGATAACTATTGGAATGATTGCAGCACCAGACTTGACGAGCAAGTTTAGCAGGAAATTATGGTCGTTTCCTGTTTGTGTGCACTGCATAGGGTGGTTTTAGCTCCCGTTGTCAGTGGCCTCCAAATGACGAACCAAAACCTAGCGCTGTTATCCGGGCACTGTCACGAGAATATACGGCAACATAAAACGAGAATGTGCGGGCACCGTTGCGAGAACGTAATGAGACATTAAGGCAATCAGCCCAAATGTTTAAAAAAGATGCGGTCTTTGGCAGTCAACCCTTCATACAGGACAGCATTACATACGCTAGGTACAGCCCAAACAAATTACAAAAAATATTTCTTCAGATTAGTTCTTAATATTAGTTGACGCTATCACTGAAGCTGTAACATCTTGTGTTGAAATTTTATTTGTAATTTACAATAGCGACGTTGCAAAGGCAGATAGAGCACCATACACTTGCTTTTTCAAAGGAGCAGCGACATAAAATTTCAAGCTCGAGATGTGGCCTTCATTCGATACAGAGTTTCATACTATAATACCTAGAGGGGAATCTGGCGCTAGTGTCTATGCGGGCTTCTTGAGTGGCGCTCAACGTTTTTAGATTACTTCAATTGGCAGACTGCGACCTTCCAGTGGCACGGAGCGGCTTGCCGCGATTGCCAACCAGGCGGGTGCGCTGCAGTCGCGTTAGGATTGTTAGGATTGGCGTCGGCGTGTCGTCAGCTACTGAGCTACTGATTGAAAGGGGCTGACAAGCGACTACCACAACGATTAACTCGATGTGGTAGTCACTCTCATTTCACTTCACTTGAGTGAAACACGCGTTTAGTTGTATCTCAGCATTATAACAAGAAACAAGCAGCATGTAAGACAGGGCATGAAAAAAAAGGTTAAGGGTAAGGCAAACACTGCACAGTGCGCTTACCTTCATTCCGTTTCCCACTGTAACCGGCATTAATTTTTTGCGAGTATATGTGCAAATCATCTTAGGCTCCCGTAAAGCTCAATCATATTCCAAAATCACCTGAATACGTATTTTGCCTGCTGCTGAAAAGCCTACCAAATAAAAAACCAGCAAGAAAACCAGAAAAACACTTCTTGTCATTTTGATTCGATTTCGTGAAACGGAATGCAACAGGTACGTTATTTGCAGTGACGTATTTACGGGGTGTGTGCAAGTGTTAGACAGACAGACAGACAAACAACTTTATTGTGGTCCAATCTGATATTCAAACGGAACAGTGCCTTCTTCGATTCTATCGAGTCGAATAGCAGTCAGTATATTTTTTCCGTATGTTAAAAAACTTGAAGGTATGTTTTCCTAGATGTGAAAGAATATGAACATGAATTGTTTTCTTTTGCATGAAATGATTGCCCACGATTTTGTGTTTGGAAGTTTCAAAGGTACTAAAGCAATGCCACATTTACTGAAATTTTTCTAAAGTACAAGCGATATGTCACACGCTCATATGCATCTCTTGCTCATGCTCAGCCTGATATAATGTTGATACGCACATTACGATTTATTGTTTCGGTTACAAAGTGCACAGCTATTTTTTACAGCGAAAGCTGTTATGAGATCACAACAAGGGCCGTTTCTGGCGCCGTAGTTGTCCGCCGCCGCTGGTGTCCCTAACCAGTATCGCGCGAAATGAGAGAAAAAAAAGTAAACAAGAAAAAATATCCAGGTTGGAATGAGGTTCAAACCTGGGTTCTCTGCGTGGGAGCCCAGTATTCTACCTCAGAGCCATGCCGGTGCTTGAAACTGTGATGCAAAAAGACCCTATACAGGCTTCATTCCGGGAAGGAACCACATTAGCATATGTAATGTAGTGTGGAGAAGAGTACAATAACAACCAGGGCACCATACAACGTGAATTCTGTAGCCAGGTGTCACACAATGCAAAGTGCGCAATGAGTGGGTTGAATGCTTCCAAACCATTACAAAGGGCTCTGCCATAATTCTTTGTTGTCATCAGCCACAGCATCAACAAAGTGCACATTATGCCTTATGGGTGTTTAGCGGATACCACGGTTTTCTGCAGAATGACGAAAAATTACATAGTGGCTGCTTCCCTACTTCACAAAAATTATGATGATTTGTAGCATAGTAGTTTCCTCCCAAGTGCACTTCTATTGGTTGCCAAGAAAGCCCATCAGGCTCCCATGATCCATTTCCTCAGGGCCTCAATAAAGTTAATTCTCTCTCTCTCTCTCACATTAACATATGTTATAAAGCGTGGTGGAGAGTAAAATAACGACCGGGCGTAACACAATGCGAATTACATAACTAGTGGGTCGTTTAAAGCTTCCAACCCATTACAAAGGGCTCAGCCATAATTCTTCATCATCGTCAACCGTCGCATCAACAAAGTGCACATAGCGCCTCGCAGATGGTACCTCGCTTCTCCGCAGAATGACGAATAATGTGGTGGGTGCTTCCCAACTTCACAAAAATGATGATTTGTGGCGTAGTGGGTACGTTGCTAGTGTGCTTGTATTAGTAGCCACAAGAGAGTTTATAACGAGCTCTATAAATGCCGCTCTTCCAGCTTTCGCTGTGACTGTGCTACGCTTTCCGTGCAGGCCTGCCTTTTTTTTTTTTTTTAATTTTTCGAGCCTGGTGGCGCACATGTCACTGCATCATAGCATTCATCCATCCAAGAGCACTGTGACAGGAAAGTGTGAAAGAGAAAGGGCGCGTTCATGTAGCGTCTGTAATGTGCTTGGCAGTAATAAAAAAAGAAAAAAAAATGTCTGGCGGTAGCTCAGTGGGCTAAATGCCCGCCAGCCGTCGTCGCAGACCAAGAGGTCATGGGTTCGACTCCTGTCAACGGAACATTTTTTAAAAGTTTTTTTTCTTTGCCTTCTGATGGCATTCATTTTGCTGACGTATTTGCGTTACGGAAATACGTCAGAAAGTGTTTTATGCCGGGTGGACCCCGGCATAAAACACTTTCGTGTTAGAAAAGGGTAATTCCCTGGTTGTCTACAAATAGGTACACTTCGACATGCCTGCCCATAAAAGTTGCCGCGAAAAGATGGCACGCATTTTTTTATTTATTAGCAAAGGGGTTTACTACCAGTTCGGCGACCTAAAAGCAACTCAATACTCGTTCAGAAAACAACCTTCGGCGGGAAAATTCGTGACCCAGATTCGCACTAGGTCTAGTTGTAGCAAATGGCACTTTTTACCAGCTGATAATTATTTTTGGCCATCTAAAAATTGTATATTCACTGGCGTAACTAAAGCCTCCTGTGTCAGCATTAGCCAATGCTCTCCTGCCTGGTGCATGTTTTAACAAAGTAAGTAAAGCATGTCAATAAAAAAATTCGGCAGATTCCACGCATTGTCCGAATCGAGTTTATGCGATGCAATGAGCAAGTAGCAGCCTATACGACCTTTTTCGCTTTGAGTCAAGCATTACCAAGTAGATCGAATCTTAATGATATCGCGGTGTCGGTGCCTGAGAGAGTAAAGCTGTATTAAATTCTGTAATTTGGAAGTCAAGTCAATGGAAGCATATATATATATATATATATATATATATATATATATATATATATATATATATATATATATATATATATATATATATATATATACATACACACACACACACACACGTGTGTGTGTCTGGAAAGAGAGAAATGTGTAAGATCCAGGGTGGCCGCCGCCCGCTCCGGAAAAAATTAAAACTCTCCACCTATGCCAGAGACTGGCAATATGCAGGTAGCAATATTGATTTCAAATTTCTTTTCTTGTTTCTTTTCACTTGTGCCTTCTAATTGTGTTGACGAAAACCACCTTTAGCCTCATTTATCACCTGAATTCTGCTTCCTGGTAAGATAAATGCGGGATAGCGCTTGTACAAAAACAACTTTAAACGCGTCTTTTAGGATTACGTGGATGTTTTTTGCACACCCTTTCAGTGACGCCCAGCATGCATGGCAACCCACGCTTGGGTGACATTTGTGGAAGCAATGCCAATCGTTGACTTAATAACACCCAATATCATTCAATGTCACGCACAGAGAGCTTGGTTGCTGGCTTTGTCACTAGAATAAAATGCTCTGCCATAGCCATACATTGTTTACACTTATCATGTCCTTCGTATGTTAAGGAGCACAATCGCCTAAACAGTGTCTTACCAATGCAAAGATATTTTCACACTTGTCTTAGATGATAACTGACTATAAATTGTGTGTGTCTCATCTCTGTCTTCGAAGTGCATCCCCATCGTTATCATGCACAACCAACTAGCTCCCCTCATAAACTGTTGTCTTACTCTAAAGGGAAGAGATTTGGCAACTGTCACACATATGGCAATCTCTAGTTTAGTGTGGCGAGCGTGTAAGGCAATGAGGGCAGCTTATAGACTCATCTTATGTGTCTAACTCGAAGCTGTTACCCTACAACAAATATGTTAAGTTAGGTGACATGAGTTTTGGGAGACCAAGTTCAGTGCAGAGACAGGTGGAACAAAAATTTTAATGTCTATGAAGATTCATTTGTGTCTGCAAATACCTCACACGCACAGTACATGCATATATATGCCTTGCTAGTTTCCACATTTCAGATCAGAATGGAAAAGAAACACTGGGATGTCACCTTCTTGCAAACACATCTACAGAAAAGATATCATGCCAATGAGTGAACGTGATACCGCTAAACTTCTTATGCAGCGCAGAGCTGTACATAGACGAAAAAACGGGCTGCCACTTCTTTATGGACGACTGATGCTATAGTACATAAAGAACAACACAGTGCGCTCGTGCTTTGAGTAGACTAAAGCTGTGCGAGTGTGCACTCGCACAGCTAGCACGTTTCTGTAGAACTTTGATGCTTCTTGTGGTGTGAACGCGCACTGTCAGGTACACATAGACTTGAACAGCAGCAATGGCAGCAGTTAATTAATTATGCAGCTGTACCACAAAACTGTATGGTACTATACGTTAATCACTCTATTTACATAAAAAAATGCAATTTCTCAACAGTGCTCATTCAAGGTTTTTTCCCATTGTCTTATGCAAACCATCACTTAATGTCACAATTTTTTTCACAGGCAATTTAAGGCAAAACAGATTCTTCATCTAAATTTTCAATTTTGGAGCTGTGAACAATAGCAACTTTCCATTTTGACAAAGCGACTGGCATCGTTTGACTGAATGACAGTGATCCTTTGAGCAGCAGCAACAGGCTCTCAAGAAATAATCGGTGCTGGTTGAATGCCTGAAAGAACGCCACAACATGGTTCAACATGGTGGTGCTTAAGTCTGAATGGGTCAGTCATGGCAAGGCTTGTCAAACTGTGGTGCTTAACAGATCGCACTTAATCAGTGCCGCAAAGCAACGTAGCAACGTAAGCAAAGCAACGTAGCAAACAAAACAAATTAATAAGGAAAAAACAAATCACAGTGTGCATTGCTAAGGACATTTTTTCATTGCACTTATAATTACACAATGAACAGCATGTGGCACAGCAAATCTGGAAGATCATTCTGCGCATTCATTGCATGCATGTGCTCTTCAATCAGCTACGTGACCGTCCCACATTTCTGTCGGAAAAGTTTCACTTCGTAGACCGACATCACTTTAACGACGGTCAATATTTTCATGCAGTATCACACTCGTCTTCGACTAGATGTAAACATTCAACGAAAACACTTCCTGCAGCACGGGCTGTTGCCACACAACCCTTGTGCACACCATGCCTGCCACAACTGTGATTAGCATGATGTGCCCGTGACTTCAGCTCATTACCAAGCATGACTCTGCAAAATAAGTACAACACGCAAGCAAATATGGCATCGGCAATTGCAAAAATGTACCATTGTAGGAAAAGCAAGATACATCACACGCACTCTCCACATAACACTGTCACAATGAGTACCATTATTAAGATCCATAAAGACGTTCCTTTCTTTTTGTACACATTGCACTGCCAACCTATGTGAAATATAAACAGCGTTTCATCTATGCACAAAAGATATTTATTATATCACCTGTGGCAGATAGGTAGTAGGCACTACCAAAATTAGCAACAACTGCAGTGTTCATGCAGGTGATTAAAACTTATTGACTAACTAGTAAATTCATTATTTTAGGTTTAAAGGTTACAGTTGCATAAAAGCCAGGCAGTAATTGACATTTATTTAAAACAAAACTTCAAGTAAGCAACCGACTTTGAGATGCCAGTCGTTGACATGTACTACGAAACACTGTGGTGCCCTTATTAATATCAACATTTGTTTTTTACTAAAGTCAAAAAGGTAATCAAAGATAATCATGTCCAACGTGAAGCCAGAATCACAGAGTGCCAATACTCTTGCCATTATACTCCAACTGTACCAAAAAATTTGACACTGTTTTGCTATCACTGACAGTCAAAAGTGACTGTGACGTACGATATTCAAAATACCTGAACATATTGTAATCATGGATGCAGAAAGAACTAAAAAAACTATAGGATTTAAAAAACTACCTTCATCTGCTAGGTTGTGTAAGCAGAAATAGTTAAACAATGGGAGCTTACCTAAACAGACAGATGAAGCTGTGGCATTATGCCCTTGCTTCCCGAGTCCTCGCTACACAACAGACTGAGACGTTGCAACGCATTCATCCTGTGAAATAGCCACAACGAATCTGCGATATTTCATGCTCTTAAAATTGTGTAGCCATGCGAGACTACAGTATTGGGTGAAGGGTGATACCATTGCACTTATGCCAAATACTATCTCAGATGACTCATACTAATAAACCAGTAGGCAATGCCTTTTCACCATGTCTCTGTGTACACCCCCTGATTGTTTACTTCATATAAATGGATACCTCGTGTTAATACTAGTAATCGTAACTTACTAAATGAAAACTGAAGGCAACATCTTTAAAGCTCCATCAAAATGTCATTACCTTTCACTGATGAGAATTCAGCATCCTTCTCTGCTTTCAAGCATTTGGAGAATGTGCAGCACACACGGGCACCACAAAGGCTGTCGCGCAAAACCCAGTTTCTGCTATAAAAACTCTTCAGCATTCAACTTTGAATAGATGACTTTGCTGCAGAACTTGCATGTAAAGCAACATAAGCAGTCATACAAAATGCAAATTACATCTAAATAAAAAAAAAGAATTAAAAATCTGTGTTGGATCACACAGTAATTACAGGTTCAAAAGAGCTCAAGCTCACGGGCTCAAGCTTCACAATGCCTTTTCACGGCATTTCTTATTTCATATGTGACAGCGATAACACTCCTTAAAAAGGGAGTCAAGGAGCAAGCTCCTATTGCAAGCATTTTTTATTCTTTGGTACCATCCGTGCTAACTTCATACACAGCCAAAAGTGTGCATGTGGTAAGTCGACATCAATACATTTACTGACTTTACTGTATTATGAACATGTTGCACAAAACTGCTTTGGTCAACTTTGCAACAACAAAGCTTTACCACTCAACGTTTTAGTTTGCACACAGAAACATCATTGGTAAAACAATACGAACTTAATGTCTTATGATTTAGCATTAACAATAACCTCAACATTAAGTGCTGGATCTTTCAGCTTGTAAATCACTCGTGAGTACACTTGGTCTGCCTTGTTCTTGATACTTTACAGATTGAAAGTGTCCTGTTGACCTGCAAAGAATAACTGCCTTTTGTATAATAGCATCAATAAATGCACAAGACGAAAACCACTTATACTGTCCTGACAGTCGTATTTAAACAGTAAGCACTGCTGCCAACGAGAAGAACAGTAGTGCAATAGTCATGCATGGCAATAGAGTAGAATGTGGACAGCAGCCTATATATGTGCTCAGTGGTGTTGTAGACACCAGTGAAGACAAACAGCTTTCTCGCTGGCAAGTCAGTCGGCTAAGATGACACATGGATGAACTGTTCCAAGTCCAGTGTGCTATCGGTCATACTAACTGGGTTTAATGGCTGCACACATGGCTCTGTATTGCTGCACTGTGATGCGTAGCCAGAAATTTTTTTCAAGGGGGAGGAGGTTCAACCACCCTTTACATGTGTTTGTGCATGTGTTTGTATATGTACGTGTATATATACACATGCAGAATTTTAAAAATAATAATTGCGTGGCAATATTTTGTTGTTGCAGCCTGTATGTCTGCCGATACCACTCCTTCATTTCCCACAGAAAGAAGCAAGGCACATTTGGCTCCAACAAAAGGTCCACATTTCATCTTGGCAGTATGTACAAAATTCAAGACCCTGTATCATCATGAGATGCACTTCTCTTGTGTGGCCCATCAATAAGCATACACTCTTTCAAATAAGCACGTGTTCTAAGCTTCAGTGGGTGTCCCGCTGGCACACACAACGACAAGGTTGTTTCAAGCCAGATCTTGAACAGCAACTTGTACGAGGCAGGCACAAGAGGTGGCCACTTGTTGCCGCAATTGTATCGCTGAATACCTCACTTGTTGCCGCAACTTTGTATCACTGAATACCACTGAGCAATGTGGCGACTTGGCACTTGCAGCCAAATCCCATGATGAAGCTAAGATCTTTGTCAGCCCGAAATGCTGCCACTCGTGACGTCAGAAACCTGCGAGGCAAAACAGCCAGAAACACTTGCATGAGAGGCATGTCTAGCAGCTCAAACTCTGTACCGAGGCTAATCAGTGTCATCCACGGAAGATAGCCATAAGCCAAATTAAATGATTCTACCTCATTTCCTGGGTGCTAAGATAGCTTACACATTAATGTTTAAGCCAACTTGGTGTTCAATATCTATAACTGTGAAGAAGCACGTAAAGGTGAACCGGCAAGAGCAGACGACGAAACAGCTCATCATAGGAAGATGAGAAAGAGAGCTTGTGCTGGAGAGAAGCAAAAAAAGGTTAGTTCAGGAGAGACGGATTAGAATGCTGGCACAATGAGCCACGGAGCAACCAAACCAGCATCTACACGCGAGGTTTGCTCTAACAGGTGCCTGTCTTCGGGGCAGTGAGCGCCTCAAGTTCCTTGCCTTGTCAGACCTGGTACGCGGCCTGCTGCTGTCACGAAACCCGCATCTACCCACAATGTTCGTTCTACCGGGCTTCCTTCTGCCTTCGGGACAGCAAGCGTCTCAAGGCCCTGGCCTGGCGCTGACGAGACGTTGGAAATGGCTGCTCCTGTCTACCGAGTGATGGGTCGCTCACTCGCTCCTTGACCCCTGCTGCTTCTCCATCACTACCACGCCGGTCAGCTACCTGACAGCAACTATGTCACCGTCGGGACTCTACCAGCCCACAACTTTCAAGACTTTAGCAGCGCAATGTGAGACGATCTGCTCATTATATATTCTCTGTTTGTTGATATATTTCGTCAGTGCGTGCAATCCAGCATAATTGTCGTGCAGTTTTCAAAGAAGTCACAATCTCCTCCATCTTCAACGAGTCACACGCTCTGCAATGTGATGACCCTAGCAGCACCACATCGCAGTAACTTAAGTGACAACATATTGTGATTAGTTTATTGACAGTGCTCACGGATTGAAGCGCGAACATTAAAACTTATAGCATAACTAGTAGAGCTGTGTGAATAGCAAAATTTTGGGTGCGAAGCGATTTCGAATAATAAAGATTGAGTGCGAATCGAATCGAATAATTTCGAATAATTTTCGAATATTTCTCAAACATTTTTCGAATAATTCGAAGTGAAATTACAGAAAAAGTTGCAGAGAATCCCTAAGTATGTTCTTGTGAAATAGCAACATGAAAGTGTTTCTTTTCGCTAGGTTGATGAAGCGCTGGTGGGGTCATATTTCATAGTTGTCTTTCTTATCAAGAATGAGGCAATGTAGAGGCCGAATTGTATTTATGTACATGATTTGGTGCAACCAAAGTGTTGCCGACA
Source organism: Rhipicephalus sanguineus (assembly GCF_013339695.2). NCBI lineage: Eukaryota > Metazoa > Arthropoda > Arachnida > Ixodida > Ixodidae > Rhipicephalus > Rhipicephalus sanguineus. Next base: position 210,639,745 of record NC_051177.1, read on the forward strand.
ACACTTTACACGTGATAGGCAGAGATGCCATTTCCTCAGCCTCTCCTTCTCTTTCAACTTCTTGGACAAGGTTGTGCTCCCTTCAAGTCCGGAGTTCCAAATCTGCCTCGTAGACGTCGATATATAAGAACATCTGAAATTTTGGATGCTAGAAAGCTTCGGCGTCCGATTTTTAGGACTTCCTGCCCAAATTTCAGGTCCAAAACAGCATTAATTGAGCCCCCAACTCTGCCACACCTTTCATCTCTATGTTGGAACCAGCGTGTTCTTGGGTTAATACATTTGCGACCGTAGCGGAGCTTGAAAGGCAGCTTTGCCGCAATACGGGGGTGTGAGGAGGTGAAGCATATTGAAAATCTAGGGACCATTTCTAACCGGACTTTGTCTCTTGGCTAAGTTCGACCGTAACGGAACTTGAAAGGCAGCTTTGCCGCAATACGAGAGTGTAATGAGGTGAAGCATATTGAAAATCTGAAGGGGTCACTTTCAATCGGACGTTGACTGCATTTGTCTTTGGGAAGTTCGAATAGTTCGAATAGTAAAATTTCAGTGCGAATCGAATCGAATAGCAAACACTATGGGAAAAATATTCGAAATTACGAATATTCGCACACCCCTAATAACTAGTATACTCAAATGCTCGAAATAACTGTGTCATATCGCTACAAATCTGGCTGCCAGAGGTAATGTTGGCTTTGATGTAAGTGTCCGAGTCGAAATTGCGCCAATATAGCATGAACTGAAGACGGTGGAAATGAAATTATGTGCATTGCTTAGCCCTAAACTGTCGTGTTTCAATATGTGTGCACTGCACACATTCATGGTATTACTACACGCCGCTTGTCGTCATGGCGACGAGTGGCGCTGACTAACGCTTTCACGTTTAAAATGCACATATACACCCGATAAAGTGGACGGAAGGATGACCGCCACCGTAGCTCAATTGGTAGCGCATCGGACGCGTTATTCGAAGGTTGCAGGTTCGGTCCCTGCCGGCAGTAAGTTACCTTTGCGTCCACTTTAATTTCTTCACATTTATATCATAATTACTACAAATAACATCTCCTATACTTTCCTTGCCATTATTGTCTGTTGGCTCTTATTAAAGTTATGTATAACAAAATGGGAATTGGGTTTTGTGATGGTGCACTTATGTGTTTTATCAGTATGTGTGCACCTCTAGTTTTCGTGAGTGTTTTTGAAAATAATGTCCACCCAAAACCAAGTAGATATGCTATTCAAATGCGTGGCACGCAGCCTGATGGCGCAAGAGCCAAATTTCACTCTAATATATTTAATTCCTAAGTTATATGCTACAAACAGTTTCTACTCACAATGAATCATTATTAATAAAGAAAAGGCAAAGTTTCGCTGCAAAGGCAAAGCTATGATTGCAGTGTAGAAACGAATTAGAATGTTATATAATAAAAAGACTAGCAGCTCTCTCCTTTAGCAAACACGGCCGCTGTAGCGAGAGAAGTGACCTTCGTGTGGCCTATGGCTTCAAGGCAAACTTTGCGATGAGAGCACAATGTAAATAAAGCTATGAGCCATCTGTTGAACCTGTTGAGCACAAGTGACCATGCCCTGTATGTCAAAGTACGGAGTTGGAGACGCGCAGCCCCACTCCAGCTGTTGTGATTCCATGCGCTGCGACGAAAGATGAGCAAAGCGCATACCGTTTAAAGTGCGCCCTTAGGCGGCTCTTTGCGCCATCTCGTGGGTTATAGTCTCTGCCATGCTGAAGCACCTCAAAGATCTACGTACCACCAACGGTAAATGGTGTATATAAATCGCTCGGCATTAGTATGCTGGAGGATGTATGCGTTTGTGGCTGAGTGGTTCAACGCGTCACACCATATAGCAAGGGGTCACAGTTTTAACTCCCCGGTCGCGTGCCTTGGAAAATTTTTCTTCATAACTATTTTTCTTTGTGGTTTATAAATGTATATATATTGTAGCGAAGCCTTGGAACACTCTGCAGTGGGTCGTCCTCTCCAGCACCTTTTAGTGGGTCGCCCTCTTCGGAGAGAACGCAGCTCGTGCTGCTGAGAGTCCGTCACCCCACCTTGACTGTTGCTGTTGTGCATTGTCGCCAAGTGGCCACCAATAAATGCCTTTACAATATATATATATATATATGTGTGTGTGTGTGAAGGAAAGAAGTGTTACTTTCAAGGGCTCGTTTTCTTTGTTATACACAATATTAATGAGAACTAACAGACAATAATGCCAAGGAAAGTATAGGGGATATCTTCAGTAGTAAATGTAAGGTAAATGTGAAGAAAGAAAAGTGAACGAAAAGATAGCTTGCCGCGGGCAGGGACTGAACCTGCGACCTTCGAATAACGCGTCCGATGCTCTACCAACTGAGCTACCAACACACACACACACACACACACACACATATATATATATATATATATATATATATATATATATATATATATATATATATATATATAGTGGCATGGCGGCGCCAACGGCGATAGCGAAAACCTGCTGAGAGTGTCCACATAATTGCTATCCCAGGAGTAGTGTTTTGGTTGCCTCAGTGAATAGGCGTCAGTGATATCCCCACCTGTGATCAGAAGTCGGTGTGGGTGCTGCGGTGATACTGCAGGTGCCATGACTGTCGGAACTTGCGTGAGCACACGTCGCATTGGAAGGGTCGGACCCCCGTGTGGATCTTGACATGCCTGTTGCGGTCACTGTTGCGTGCAAATGCCTTGCCGCACACACCACAGCTGCAAGCAACGATGGGCAATAAAGATATTCCCAGCACGGGGTGCCATCTTTTCCACATAGGCATAGAGCCATTGTTTATATACACTGTTCTCTCATTCATATGTGCGAGGCCAGTCAGGTCAAAAGTAACAGAACTGACATATGGGCTAAGCTTCATGAGGGCCCACAATGCAAGACAGACAAGCATAGAACAAGACAGCAGGCTTTTGCTCTGCGACAGCAATCCACATACCTGATTTGGATTATTGTCCAGTTTGCTTTTTCACTTGAAAATGCTTCATACCCACTCTATATGTGAGAGTTAATGAGCGAAAGTGTGATTCTCTTACAACTTGATAGTTGGGAATTACGTCACAATAAGTGAATGTGCAAATCAGTGAGTCACATTTGCTCTTCTGACAATCTTACTCGTTAGAAGTGATGCCATGAATGTTTCCAATTGTCGTTCTCTGCCAACTGTGTCACCATTGATTAGGGATGGGCGAATATTGGGGCGTTTCGAATATTCAAACGAACATTACAGTATTCGAATTCACTTCGATACGAATTTAGATTATTCGAAATTTCGAACTATTCGAAATGTGCAAATATATGTATACATTTCACTGCACATAACCCCCTGTAAAGATAGTTTCACTGCAGCATTTGGTTGCTGTGCTGTGAAACAACCCATTCAGGGGAAATCTGCACTGCCGCGAAGCCACACTTCAAGGTTAAATGTACATATTTTTCTGTCTAAAAGCGTGTTATATGGGCTAAGTATAGTAATTTTTAAATTTTAACATATTGCACCACTTATAACTTGCACCCTACTACTATTCAAATCTTGATACTATTCAAGGCTGCTTCCACTTCATTTCAAACCAAAAAAGTGACATTCACTCATACCTAGTTCCAATCCTTAAGAATATTGTGCAAGGGTCATGACAAAAATGCTCACTTTTCTTAATAATATGCGGTAAATACTATTAGAACTATTCGATTAGATATTATTCGACCAAATCACTATTCGCTTCGGATTCGCTTCGAACCTCAAATTCACTATTCGCCCATCCCTACCATTGATGAATCCTGAAATATTGGTGTGTGCAATGTTCACTGGCCATCATCATTATAATGCTCACACAATACGTCGTATGAGCCGTGTTCAAAGATTGAAGCTATACTCATTATTGTTGCAATGCATGCCCCCTTTGAGCCACTGATGCCATTTTCATAGGCGTGTAAATGAGGAATTGTTTGCAAAAAAAACGTTGCCATCTTATGCAAAAGACCTTACTTGCGATGCACAAAACATAAACCACATCTAGTACAGTAATCCTTCATTCTAGCCTCTGAAATCCACAGGCAGGTGGCACCAATCCCAGAGTCTGTATTGTGTGCTGCACATCACTTTGTGCTAATTGTCCACAAGTGCTGGTTAGTGCACTTAGCTCTCCAATGTACATCGTCTCACTGGCATGGTGTGATGATGATGAGAGTGCAGATGTGCAGTCACCTTGCTAAGAAATGTTTAGCAGACAAAGGAGCAGCTAAACTAGGAAGATGGTGATGCCAAAGTGCGAAATGCTTGTGCTGAGGTAAAACTATTAAGAAAGGAAGTCAAAACAGTACAGAGTGTTTTGAATCTAATGGGATGCCTTGGTGAGAAGGCAGCCATCAAAAAGCGCCATGGGCACCACTGAGCTGGTGGGCACGAGCAGTCCCACAGGGCAACTCAGACCCGCAGGACTGTGCGTGGTCTGAAAGTTCCTGCCCACATCCATGGGTGCACCGTGCCATGGGTGGCCCCGCTACCTGCTGCAAAGCTGGCTTGCAACTGTCATTGCATCAACGCTCCCCACTCCTCTACAATATGGGGTTCCTTACGCCAGTCATGGTGATGTTGCCATGCGCAAACTTTCTCTTTGGTGTTTGATCCAAGTGTGAGAGGCTTTTAAGCTGCTCCTTTTTGTGTCCATTTGGCTACGTGTTGAAGTTCTGCACATGCACGTCACATTTACATATGTGCGTTCGTTGTTCAATTTGTCCTGTCGAATGGACGTTTGGTTTCAGTTGGGTTGTCCGTGTTTTGCCATGCATACCCACCTGAACGGCCTGTCCTTGAGGTGCTGTGTCTGGTGCAAGCTGTGCTCGAGCCGGTCGTTGCAGGCGAAGTGGCAGTAGCGGCACGCGTAGCGGCCCCGTCCACGAGGCCTCTCACTGCAACGGTGTGCTCGCAACTGGTCTTCCGTCACCAGGTCCGTCCCGCACAGCGAGCAGCTGATCCCCTCCCGCTTGACCGAGTCTGCACTGGATGCCAGCTTTGCAGAGCAATCTGTCATTTCAACAACAAATTGGCAGTGGTCAGCAGAGTAGACCACAATTTTACAGCATTAAAGCCAGTGTGCTGTTTAGTGTACATAGTAAATGTAATGCACCTAATAACAGAGATTTCAGATAGGTGCTTAAGAAAGAACAAGAGGTAACTTGTCAGATAACAGGTCAGAGTCTGGTAGAAATGAAAGGAACAGTTTGTGCAAAGCTGTACGTCAGGCCCATTGTTCACAAATATAAGCCTTCTATTCGACCCTCTTCCTCAACTACACTGCATGAATGCAGTGCGGCACCTTTCCTCGACCTAAGGATATACGTGGTCCTTTCAATAAAGAGCTTCACTCTAATGCATTTGACTATTGGTAGATACTGGTCAGTTTCTAAATTTCTGTTCAGCAATCATGAATAAATGCTGATGAAGCATAATGGGCTAGGCACTTTTTGACAGTTCTCACAAAACTACCAGCACTGATCGCGATTGAAACATCTCAGTGAATAAGAAAGGATCCTGTGCTCTTCATACACACTGGTAGCTGCAGCTACTGCACAGCTGAACCATGGGTTTTACTATGGTTCTCTCACAAAGGGCCAGCTGCCGAGAATGAACTTAACAAAAGCACGATAAATATGTGACTCCACAAATACATTCACCATTTCATGAAGTAAATAGGCAACTACACACAACACAGTGTTAGGCTACCAGGCTATTAGCTATCACTCCACTGACACACTAACAATCAGTGAGATGTCAGAAATTATAATGAGAGAAACTGTCAAGTTTGTGCATCTTCACAGAAAGAACACATTTTGAGTTGGTTACAGCAGGGTCGTTCCACGCCAAACACCCCAGCCATTTTGGTGACCATCTCCAATGTACTAAAAAAAAATCGTGCTGATTTCTTGCATTGAAAACAGTGAATTGCTAGAATACTTCGGAAAGAAAAAAATTTTTGGTCACGTGGGAGCCTTATAAATTTCGCAAAATGTTGTCCGAGTGTGGTTTGTCAGAAAAATTATTCTGAGGGTATCATTTGTTTCAATACCAAATTTGGTTTAGATATTAAACAAAGGCGTTTGTCTGAGGTGAAACTGAATAATATTACTTCAATTTTTCTTCCATATGCGCCTCCAGAAAATTTGCCAGAATGTTCCATGTTTGCATTTTTCCCTTATAATATTGTGCTTTGTATGAATGTCTGAGTCATAAATACTTACTCTACAGAAGATTAATACACCTTCTTTCCTTTACTCTACTGAAGGTATATTTTGGGTTAAAAATATTTTCCAGCCACTGATGTTTCTAAATTTTACGAGAAAAAAATCACAAATTTGAGAAAATCATTATATCGGTAGTAGTTGTTCTTATAGGCAAGTTTTATCACTACAGTTGTTGTTTTAAGGAAGAAATAATTTTTTGAAGTACCCTATTGACGGCAATGGGGAACTTCAACAAGGAAGTTGCCGTATGACCAAATGGGAAGACAGCCGTCAATTGGGAACTTAAAAAACTATTTTCTTCCTTAACCCTTTATGGGGCATAATGTTATGAACAATGCACGCTACCTCTGAGGGCAGCATTGTCATTTCCATCAGCTTCTTACAGTATGTATAAAAATTGGGACATATATATGTGTCCCACTGACCACTGAAAGACAGTCGTTACAGAAAAAGAAATACATTTTTTTTTGCAAACTTGCTGCTGCCTTACAAACCACAAAGGACAGAGCCTACAAACACCTACCCTCTATCACAAAAAAAAAAAACTCAACTAAATATCCATTGTAAGTCCACTAGCTAATGGCATTGGAGCAGCAGATGTAGGTACTGGGCATGCCTGCAAGTCTAATTTTTTGTCCGTGGAGGAAGCTTCCTCCACTCGAAGAGACTATCCTGCGTGAAGCAGAATGAAAAGTGGGCACTGCAATCAGTTGCACACAATGTTAGACCAGCTATGCTTTCGGAAATATATCACTGAAAGGTTGTCAACTTTTGAGGAACAAACTTTTGAGGAAACTTTATGGGTAGGAACGAATAAAACCGTTATAATAGCAGACTTAGGAACTCGGGAATATGAAATAAACTTTTCAAGCTTACCGCTTATGCTGAATTGAGTGGAGAGCGCGCCAAAATCTGATGAAAGAAGGATACGGTGTGTGCATGCGGAATGGTTCGTTCGGAGCACGGGTATGTGCTGGCACGTTGCGAATACCATAGAAACAACTACCAAAACCGCTTTCTAGCACATCTACCCGGTTGCACTAAAAGCCTGAAAGCAATCGACTCAGTGGTTTTATCCAAAAAATTAGAACATGGCGAAGAAAAAAGTGGGACATATGAGTCCCACTGCCCCACAAAGGGTTAAAAGAAAAATTGTAATGATAAAACTTGTCATATAACTAGAATGATTTATTTCCTTTCGATTGATGTATAACGCTGATTTTTAATTGGAGCACCACGTGGTGTAAATTGCGTCTCAATGTGGACCAATATGACACTTTTCTCAAATTTGTGATTTTTTCTTGTAAAATTTAAAAGCATCAGTGGTCTTAAAATATTTTTAAATAAAAATATACATTCATACGTAATGCAATAATATAATGGAAAAAATGCAAAAATTTTGGCGGATTTCTGGAGGCGTATATGGCAGAAAAATTGAAGTAATATTATTGAGCTCCGAACAACTTAGAGAAGCACCTTTGCTTAATATCTAAACCAAATTTGATATTGAAACAAGAAACGATACCATCAGAATAATTTTTCTGAAAAACCACACTCAGATGGCATTCTGCGAAATTCGAAAGGCTCCCACGTGACCAAAAAATTTTTTCTCTCTGAAATATTGTAGCAATTTGCTGTTTTCAATGCGAGAAATCAGCACGACTTTTTTCGAGTACATTTGAGATGGTCACCAAAATGGCTGGGACCTTTGGCGTGGAATGATCAAGCACATTTTACACGTGGCCATTGTTCCGTATTATTTTCTTCTACTTTACCTGTTGTTCATGGTTTTTTTCTACTGAGCTGACCTTGTTTTGCAACAGGAGTGCGTTATGACATTGCCACCACTTCCCGTATTCAAGTGCGTGCTGCAGTAAGAACGATGACTGCCATGAGACATCGCCCTGCTGGCAAACACTTGATCCAGGCATCGCATTTCAGCGCATCTGATTCTGAGTGTCACAAAAGCTGTCGGCTAAGCAGCACTAAATGGCACAACATTCACACGCCAGTTGATCAAAGGAATTGCCCACTCTGCAGGGCAACCTGAATGTGCTTTTCACTGTACTCCACACATCCACTTCTTGTGTGACACAGCGAAAAAGAGAAATGTTCACATGTTCCAGCAAATGCCTCTTGGACTTGGACAGAGCAGTTTCTGGAGCATCTAAGGAGAGAGAGAAAGGTGACCTTGAAGGAAAGGCAGGCACAACACGTCAACTTGATCAAGGTACAAGAAACGGTGATACAATCTTCCATAAAGAAACACTGTGGACACAAGCAGAAAAAAAAATTTTTATTTTTCGTCTAACTTCTTCCCATTTCTGCTGGAACTTCTTTACAACGACTCTCTTACTTCTTGACAAGACCTTGGGCAAACACCATACCATAGTGCACGGACGATGATATACAAAAAGCATTTTTAACATGTCTCCCCACTTTTTAAAGCCAGTTACAAAGAAATTTAATTTTCTTAATCTTGATTATTAGATATTTTTCAATTTTCCTACTACAGAAAGAGCCAATCAGTCAAAACAGTTCCTCGTGCAAGTGTAAGTGTGTTCTAGAGATGACTCTCACAATAAGTAAGAATTGAACACTCATGCTGTCTGGTACCCCATTCTTGTATTCCTTGTCCTTTTGCACTTTTAAGTACCACCATGAAACACAGCATAGCCAACATTACATGAAGTCAAGATCATCGTTAGTGCATAAGGTGTCACACTGCTAAGCCCAAGGGCACGGGTTCCATTCCCGGCCATGGTGCCCACATTTTGATGGGCTTGGATTGAGGTACACCTCAATGAAACCGACATGGTCAAAATTAATCTGCAGTCGCCCACCACGTATGGCGTGTTTCGTAATCAAACCCCAGCAATTATCAAGGTCATCAATATAGCAGTCGCACCTCACATCGTCAAACATGTTTTTTTTTTGTACTGAAACTTCAGCAAAAGCAAACGTAATGAAAATCTGCAAAAATGAAAACTGGGAAACTTTGGTCATAAGCTATTCCTAGCACACGAAGTAAAGTCATGTTTCAGAAGAAACTCTTATTTTTTTCCATTAAAACAAGTAGTGCATGGAGTTTCAAAAGGAAGGAAATAATTTCTTTAGGTCAGTGGATCGTAGCGTGTGAAGTACAAGTTCTTTTCATCTGGTTCTTTAATGACTTGGCAAATAATTATAGGCTCTATAGCAGAGATCTTCATTATTCCACTCCTAAATCATACAGACCTGTAAGAAAAAAAAAAAGAAAACATGTTAAGTATATTAAAGAAACATAAATAGGTCAGTTTTTTGCACGTACTTTCCTGAACACAAGTGGGCAGAGAAGGCCATAAGAGTGAATCAGTAAAATAAAAAAAATAGGATGGCGCCACAAGAGCCATTTTGCAGGCTTCAGTGAAGAAAAGTTCGCGAAAATTGTTTTTCGTTCAATCTAACACCTTGTTGACACAACAATTAAGGAACTGAGCTATCGTGATGCCTCAGGAATTACGAGACTGACAAGCATTCAATAAAAAATGACATGAAAGCAAGTTAATATTTTTTTCATTTGGAAATGGCACATTAAAATGTGATTGCTTTGATGTTCTTGCATATAATTTAAGTTCAATCGAATGAAACTGCACAACGAAAGACTTAATTTACAGGATTGCTGTGTGACTACAAATGCGTGGCACACGAGTGCCACCATGCACTTAAACCACCAGTACATCATGTACACTATAACCAGCCAATGAATGAATACATAAAAGGACCGCATAGGTGGAGTAGAGAAAGACAAAAGAAATATTGGTTATTCAGCGCAGAAATTTGGGCTAGTTGGTGGGCGCAGAACTTGTGCAACTTAGCAAGCGCAACAGAACAAACACAGAAGAAAGAAATGTAAACAGGACGCGCGCTAGACATCAACGTAAAATGACTGAAATGTACAAAGATGTGCAGTTCTTTGTAATTGATGCGCATTTCATTGGCGGGGGGTGGACATTTGGCAGATCACTGTCGCAGGTGTTCTTGCATGCGTGACTTTAAGGGCACCCGTATCTTGCGCAGCTTTGCTGCTCAGCAAGCTCGCGAAATCTATGAGGCAGTCTGCATCACTATAGAAGCTGATGAATGTGTTCACTGGCTTTGCATGTGAAAGAAACAGCTTATCTGAAGCGACATTACTGGTATCTCCACCTCTCTGCGCATCTTTGTACATTTCAATCGTTTCATGTCAGTATACTTTCAGCTGATGCCTAGCGCTCGTTCTGTTTATGTGTCTCTTTCCTCTGTGTTTGTTCTGTTGCACTGGCTACGATGCACAAGAAATATTGGTTACATTTCCTTACTTTGAATACTGTGCACACAACTGGCTATAATGAATCGGTACACGAGGTCTTCAACACGCACTAGTTAACAATTCTCATGTGTTTTTCAACTGCCAAACCAATGGCAACCAACAGTAGCACGACATGTGAAGGCAAAAATGCATTTAGTATCACAACTTCAAGATCAGACGACAGACATGGACTGTGACATTTGTAAAACAAGGCAATTTGGCAAAAAAGAAGAAATGTTGCCTCTCCTGTGTCAAGTGCCCAGCTTGTAAAAGTACAAAACTGACACCATTCAAGGAAATTAAGATATCATTATATAAAAACTGAGTCTTTGGTAGAGAACATTACATCATATTTATACCTTATAATTGCTCCAGCCATGTGTATTAAGTAAGATGACATGGCGTTTCTGGCTTTTCATATTTGTAGAATTATACGGAGGTATAAACCCTTTGAACATTAAAGGATCTACTGGAAAGTGCCAGAGCAAGCTAGTTCCTGTTTTCACAAAGTAACTTCAGCATCAAGAAGGTGTCTTAATGTCACAATTCCTTGCAACTGCTGCTGTTGAGAGCACAGCACGAAGAAACATGTGCAACACATAATCTCGTTCATCTTTTAAAAGCAGCACTGTCACACCCGGCCTGCTGACAAAGTCGGAAAGTTTTCATCTGGCTTACAATGCCAATGTTATGTGTTGACAATGCCAGGTCTAGTGTTGCAGGTCAACTTTAATGCGAAATTATAATAAGTGTTTACAAACCTTCATGCTTGCCTTTTAGATTCAACAAGTGAGTGAAAAAAGTTACCACAACTTTAAGAATATGAGGAACTATGCCAAAGAAAAAAAAATGTTATCAATTATGAAATAAGTACTTCAGCATGAGCCAAACATCAGAGAAGCATTATGAAGTTGGAAGCTTTGGAATAAAGGTGTTAAGGTGACACATGCAAACCTTTTCAAAACAAACGCTTGAACACTTCTGTCTCCACAGACTCCCTACCAACTTTTGTATTTCTACAAGGAAATGTGCATATTAGGTCCTAATTTTTTGTGAATCAAATTAACAAGGAGGCAAGAACATTAAAAGGATATGATCAAGAAGTAAGACCTGCACCAAACACCAAGTGGTCCTTATATTAACTTGAAGGACAGACTTAAATATGTTAGTGCAGAATTATGTTTGTAAGTGCTGCAGTGTTCTACTCACAGGCAATATCATTTTAAGGCGTATGCATGATACTTTGTAATCATGCAATTGCTCCCCCTGACACTGGAGCATAGCCGACAGCCCTTTCTCAGCACCAGCAAGTGTGTCACGTTTGACACACACACTTTCATCGCACTGTTTTCTGGCCATTCCAATTTTTCGGGTGGTTAAGAAGGCAATCCAAATTTCGGATGCCTGTTTTGGGTGCCAACCTCTGGTGCTGAACCACATGCACACTATAGCTCTATAGAGGAATAAAGCATTGAGCAATTCTGGCACGGTCATTTTTCCAAGCTGGCGAAAAATGAGGGCTTATATGCTGCGTAATATGAACAGAAAATACGTGTATGTCTGCCTCTATGTATGCTCACTTGTGTGTTTATGAGTTGAAACTGTGCAGCTCAATGTCTCCGACACAGCAGAGCACTGTAGCATGCATACACATATAATTTTTAAAACAACATTTCAGTTTGAAAACGACGACTCCAATATAAAATGTTTCACATGAATAAAATAAAACATGCATTAGTACGAAAAAAAATTAAAGTATTATGTCTAACTTCTCTCTCTCTCTATGTATATATATATATATATATATATATATATATATATATATATATATATATATATATATATATATATATATATATATATATATAAACAAAAGCACGCATGCATATATAATCACCTACGTATGTACATCAAGGAGATAATAATGTGCTGCTTAAGTTGCAACATTTATACCTACATATGCGTAAGTTTGTGCATTTAAATACACATCTAGTTTAAATATACTCCAGTAAAATGCACGATTATGTAGGTATATACGTTACCTAAAAGTATAATTTTGTACTTGACCGCATTGTGAGCGCTACACGCGTGAACACAGGCCAAGCATTACACAGTTGCCGGCATACACTTTCGATTGTAAATACGAGCGCGTTTGTATCACCGGTAAGTATATGGAAATAAGAAAACATCAGTACACGTCGAATTTAAGCTAGATGATCGCGGCCACATCGCGACACACGGACTCGAAAACGAAGTGTACAAAGTAGTACCGCTCTCTGGCCAGGCTGACGGAAACGCTGTCAAGCAGTACGTAACGAGCAGCTACGTTCCAGCCAACGCACATCGAGAAATCCGATAACGTGGAAACAATCGTCGCTTGCCCATTTTTTCGAAAGGGGTTCATCGCGCCGCGGTATGTTGCGGGATTCCAAAATATTGCCGCTTGTCTGCGGGACCACAACCAACGACGAGTACACAGGAAGGGACGCGGCGAGACCTTCAACGGCGGGCAAGTGCACGGACGGCGTCCTTCGAGCGATTCCGACAGGGCAACACCTTGGGAGCTGGCGTCGCCGCACACGCACCGGCGAGCCACTTCTCGGCTGCACTGCGATGTCGGCACGAAACGCACTACAGGGCAAATCACACCATCGCGGTTGCGCCATCGTCAGATATGCGCCAACACAACCGAAAGCATCGCACACACACAAACAGCTGAGCTGGAAAAGCTAAAGCGAAACTAAAGTTGATCACGCTAACGATGCGAAGGGCGACGTGGTACGGTCAGATTTAGTCACGCTGATTATCCGCGCAAGGAAGAGTGTTCGTATAAATTGCGCCGCCAGTAAAAAATAAAGCGGCTTTCTACTATAACACGAACGCTACCCGTCGCCGAAAGATAAGTACGTTTCGCTTTTTCAAAGCTGCGGTGGTGCTGTCATCTGGGTGTCGCCAGGAGAAACGTCACATTTTACATCATCATCGCTGGCGAAAGCGCGTGAATGGTGGCCGAGAACGAGAAGACGTCGCGTTACTGCTGCCCGTGTGTCCCAGCGTCTTGACGTCTGTAATCGGCCTGCTGCGACCACACTTTGAGCCTCGGTCGTCCAACGGAGAGCTACGAAGTGCTGGTGCGAAATTCAGCGACGGGCAACGGCTTCGCCGCAGCAGCGAGGGAGGCGTCCGCTCTGTGTTGACATTGGTGTTGAGCAGCTCGCGCGTCGTGGAAGAAAATGTTGAACTAAGCCGAAACACGGACAAATCCGGGCGTGCAGGAAGATGCCGTTTCTCGGGGCAAGTTCTGCCTTCCAGCAGGATGTCGGTAAGTTGGCGCAGCCTCCTCTGCGCCGACGTGCGCAGTGTTTCTTTTACTGCAGAACTAGCATCGCCTGTAATTCCTGTAGGCCTGATGGAAACCTCGATGTGTGTATTTGCGAGTAACGTGGCCTCTCGCGTCTAATTTGCGCGTGAATGCTCGCTTTTCAGAGTTATGCGTCCGAGAGATAAACTGCGTGCGGCAGCGGCTGCGTAGAAAATCCTCAGGGTCAGTTATCGCCGACCGCCGCTTGTCCTGTGCGTCACTCTGTGCAGGTCATGCAACCTTGTTTTGGTTTTATTTTTTTTGTGACGTAGTTGCCGAACTCCAAAGTCCATTAGTCACGCCGAATTCACGCAGACGCCTTGCTACACCGATCTGGCACGATTTAGCGCGAGATCCTAATGGTTCGTTCCGAAAGGCGTCAACGCCTCGTGACTTCCAGTTCACAGTGGCGAGAGCGCGGCCTTGCTGATGGCAAGACCCGATATGACAGCTTAAAACCCAGTTCATTCGTAGATTCGATAGGCTGGCACTTAGTCATTCATTGTTCTTCTCGTGGCCTAATTGGATGAAGCGCGGCGACAGCTGCCTTCCAACTTCTTGCGCTTCCCGCTGAGAAGTACGAGAAACTCTTAATTACTAATGTTGCCGAAGAAGTTATGATTTGGCAGCCTTGGCCATGCGTGGCCAGGTCCTGGTCGGGCTAATTGCCGAAGGGAGACACTGAAACAAGTGCCTGCTTGCACCCTTCAGTGCTGGCTACAGCGCCAATTTTTCACACGAGGAATAATAAATCATATTGCATCACTAAGCAAGGAACAGTGCACCTTGCTCACGATTGGTATATCTGGTTTAATTTGCCCAATTCTGTTATTTTGTGATCATAATTGGCCGATCAATGCTGGTGGAGCATCACTGATAAAGTGTGAAAAGAATTATCATTGGTAGCCCCGCCACGGTGGTCTAGTGGTTATGGCACTCGACTGCTGACCCGAAGGTCGCGGGATCGAATCCCGGCCGCGGCGGCTGCATTTTCGATGGAGGCGAAAATGCTTGAGGCCCGTGTACTCAAAGAACCCCAGGTGGTCGAAATTTCCGGAGCCCTCCGCTACGGCGTCTCTCATAACCATATCGTGGTTTTGGGACGTTAAACCCCAGATATTATTATTAATTATCATTGGTATGGAATGGTAGTGAATTTTTTGCTGCTGACACTTTGCAGTCTGTTGTGGCAAATGTGCTGTAGTCAGGCAACATCGCACACTAAGCTTTGAGCCATTGCTCAGAGGGTAAAGGATTTTCTTCTCCTAAAAATGCCACGCTGTTCTGGAACATTGTGGCAATTTAGTGCTGTAGCAGCACACAGTTATCAAGTATTCTGTTGCTGGCCCTTCACTCTAGTTCTGGCAAAAATAAGGACTTGTGCATGGTTATCATAATATAATAGGCGTGCTAACCAGTATAGTCAAACCAGGCAGCTGGTTGATTGTTTACGCAGCATCTGCATGCAGCCTGAACACGGGAACCATTCGGGACGAAAAAAATAGAAGGCTGCCACACACGTTGCAAAATCCTCCGAAGCTCTGAAGTCTTGCTGAATTTTGTCTTTTAGCTGACATTTTTCTGCAGGTGGCTAAATACGGAGGGCAATTAAAACATGTGATGCACCCTCACGGGAGGGGTACATGCAACCAGGAACTTGCGCAGGAAATTGCTCAGTGCCCAGCACCACTTCCATCGCTCTTTTGTATGTATGTGCCCTTGGTGCCTGCTGTCTTGGTTCATAGCTGACTCGTCAAACAAAAATATAATCATATATTGTGAGGCAATTTGACTCTCAGTCCATCGAAAAAATTTTTGTATACACTAGAATATGTAAAGCAGCATCTTGGGAGCATTTTGTTGGGATATAATTCTTCAAATGTTTTTGAATGGGTGGAGCCGAGCAGAATTGATCTTTGCCATCCCATCAGAGAAAGGGAAGCCACTATCAACTGAGACACCCTCCTCCTCCTTTTGACTTGGCTAGCGTCCATCCCTTCATTATCCGTCGTGGTCTGTGATGAGCCCCGCCTCCTCTTATATCGATATTTGTTACGTTTGTTGTACCATTCGTTTGATTAAATGCTCGAAACGTTTTACGAGCAGTCTGCTGGAACTTAAATTTCTGACACTGTTACCATTTGTGCAGTTGCCAAGCTAGAAGTGTTGTAATTTCGTAAAATTACGCAGTTTATAATTATTCTTTTCATTTCATTCTGTTCCTTTATTGTCACTGTCCACAACTGGCTTATCTTGGTGATATGTAGACAGAGCTTTTAATTTGAAGTAGATTATGTAAACTAAAGAAATAAAAAAAGAATTTCACTTGAACACACCTCCACAGTAGTATCGAGAGTGCCACTCTTGCCATGCTGTAAACCACCTACATCTTTATGGCATTGCTGTTTATTGGTCAAAGTGCAATTGTGTTCTACTGTGTAGGAAGGGAGCCAAGGACTCAGCGTGGCAAGGGTCAGAAACCTTTATTGAGTTTAAAGCGGACAAAATAGAAGAAACTTTGACCTTCATTCCTCTTGTAATAGGGAACCTGCGATTGTAAAATTTATGACAATAGTGTTTCGCATGAAAATATTATCCGTCTAAACCAGTCTGGCTTTGGTGTCCCTATAATCTGTTTTGTGTGAACCACAGTGCCGTTTGACCACGTGCTTATCTTAAAGCACACAACTTCAATGTGATTACTGATGCGCCTAAGACTGCCAGCAGCTCTGCTCTCAGATTAGCTGCTGATTTGAGAGTTCGTGGGGAGCGAAATTTGTGCCTCGAATTTCGAAAAAAAAAAACCTGTTTCACGAAAAAGTGAAGCTGTGAATGAGACCACGCCGGTGAAAATTACCAACTCTCGCACTGGCTGCTTTTTACTGAGAATGCAAAGCTCAAAGAGGCCTTTTCACCGCAACTTTCCGTTAAGGAACTTAACGAAAGGTTTAAAAAGGTTATGATTTCAGTGGCAGAAAAGGCGATACTGCAATCGTCCGGTGTTGTGTGCAAAAAGTTAAATCCTTGGTCGACCAAAGAATGCACCAAAGCCAAAAAACAGCAAAACAAGGCCTGGGGAACCTTACGAAGGTACCTGACTTATAGCAACCTTGTAAGCTTTAAACAGGCCAAAGCACAATTTATTCGAAGGCAAGCGGAAAAGTGCTCATGGCAAAAATACATGTCATCAATTAATAGTTAGGTCACATCTAAACATATCTGGGATCAGGTGAAGAAGTTTAGAGGAGAGTACTTGGTCGTACACAATACCACTGCTTATAAGTCCAGACACACAAACAACACTACAAGTCCAGGCCGACCTATTAGGCGAACACTTTTATAATGTCTCAAGCTCAGCGATTTACACAAACATATTCCTCAAACTCAAAGAATCTGCTGAAAAGCAGAGACTGCCTACTATGAGTGCCTCAAATGAATTCTATAATCAGGATCTCACACTCCATGAATTTAACAGGGTAGTGTCTGCCAGTAAAAAGACAGCAACAAGGCTTGACCGTGTAAACACAATGCTGGCACACCTATCCTAAGCGTCGGCGGAGGCACTTCTCCAATTTTTCAACAAAATCTGGGATGATGCCTGAAGAGTGCGGATACAAAAAGGGCTGTTCCATCTCTGACCATCTCGCCAGACTAGAACACCAAATACGATATGCATTTCTACACAAGCAGCACTGTCTCGCGGTCTTCTTTGACTTAGAGAAAGCATAGATACAACTTGGCAATATGGAATTCTTAGACATTGCTGACTTGGGGATTCGCGGAAGAATACTGAACTGTTTATGTGATTTCCTGTCGAACAGAACATTTCAAGTACATCTTGGCACAGCAATCTCACGAATATTTGTTCAAGAAAATGGTGTCCCTCAAGGTTGCATTTTGAGCACAACTCTTTTCATAGTCAAAATGAACTCCATCAACAAGGCCATACCTTCCACAATCGTGCACTCTGTCTACGTTGATGATCTTCAAATCGCCTTTCGTGCCTCCAACCTATGAACATGTGAGAGGCAGCTCCAAATTGCAATCAGTAAGCTGACGCTCTGGGCGGACCGAAATGGTTTTCGCTTCTCCACCACAAAAAACTGTTGTGGTTCTGTTTACACAAAAAAGAGGACTATACCCTGACCCTGATCTGAAATTAAACATCGCAATCCCAGTAAAACAAGAATATAAATTTCTAGGAATTGCATTCGACTGAAAACTCAACTTTCTGGCACTCGTAAACACGCTAAAAACTAAGGCACTCAACCTTCTCAAAGTGTTATCCCCTAAGCACTGGGGTTCCGATTGACTATGCCTTCTACGTGTCTACCGGCCTGTTGTGCATAGCATTTTAAATTATGTTTATGTTTACGGCTCAGCACGAGATTCGTACATTCGCCGTCTTGACCCTGTACACGATCTCGGTCTGCGGTTGTCGAATGGCACTTGCCAAACATCACCCGTGCAAAGTCTATACGTAGACTGCAATGAGCCTACTCTGGGTCATCGAAGAGCGTTACTAACACTTTCCTATGTTTTAAGAATCAGGTCATCATCCCAACAGATCTGCTATGACATTGCCTCAAAGTGTGACTCACGCTGCACTACTTAAACAAACTGAGCCTAATCAAGCCACTTGTCTTACGCTTCGAGGAATACTGCCGCACGTATGTCATACCTGAAGAAGCACTTGATGTCGCCAAGAAACCACCAAGACTGGCGCCACGGTTTGACCTGACACAACTTTGCGACTTTTTCCCCAACTCAGCTAAAGAAAAAAGACACGCCACCAGAACACATAATTCAGGAATGCTATGCATTTGAGCATAAGTGTATAGGGACTACTTGGAATTTTACAACTGATCGATCGAAAACAGAAAACCATGCAGGTATTGGCATCGTGGCAGGGAAAATGCCATTAGTGTGAGAGTACCTCGCTGTATTTCCATTTCGAAAAATCATCGCTGGCAAACACAAGAAAGCGATTATATGCACAGATTCATGAAGTGCTTCAAGAGCTGTACATCTTGAATCCGAGTGTGAGCCATTGGTTGGTGACATTTAAACGTGGTATTTTTAAATAAGGAGGTAGTTTCTATCCGGTTCTGCTGGGTCCCAAGCCATATTGCGATACCTGGCAATGAAAAGCCAACCTCATTGACAACGCACAAAACACTCACAAAAAGACAGCCAGAGAACAATCTAGCAGTGTTCACAAAATGGCAGCAACAGTGGGACTTGCGCACAAGTGATAAACTTAATCTGGAAGACTTGCCGTCACCAAGAACGATTTATCGAAGTTATCAACTTTCTACGCGCAAATGAAGAACAACCAGCATGTGAAAAATGGCAAGGACTGTTAACACTCAACCTAGTGGCATGCCCCGAAGTGGAAACACAATACAAAAGTGCTTCAGCAAATTATACAAACAACACATACCTCTACACCCCACTCTGCTTCTTGGAGATCGCCCTCTTGTACCTTTGTCTACTGTGCTGAACTTTCTAAAAGAATGTGGCTTTTTGAATAAGCTTTAAAACTATCTTTTCACTGTTCATTCCTTAAAGGGACACTAAAGGCAAGTAACAATTTATGTCAGAGTGAAAGGTCAATGTCTGAGAACGTCTGAAACGTCAATAGTATCAACAGCAGTGCTCTAGTAATCGAGAGATTAAGGTGAATGTAGGACACGATGTGCGCCACGAGTGGGACATTTCGGAAATGATCCCGATGACGTCAAAGAGTCCAAGTACAATTAACCACTACTAATCAAACTAGTTGCAATAAAAAAAGAACCTTCCGTGCATCACAAGACGTAATAAAATGCTGCTTGTTCGTTTCTGTTTGATTCATGGAAAAAAGAACCTCTTGGCGCTACCATGGGGAATGGCGCGAGTGGTTCAAAAGTTCAGTTTTCGCCGAGCTGCTCGTATCAGTGGTAGTTTCGGTATCATGTACTGCTGTGTTTGCTTGGCTCTCGCTGTTTTCACCCTGTCAATACTCTACTTCTGCTGCTGCTGGCCAAGCTAAGCTCCGTTACAGTGAACTGTACAGTTTTGGAGTGGCCCGTGGCTGCGTTTTGGCAAGGTTGATGGCCGCTGTTGCGCAAGAAACCATAGCTTCGGCGGCCGGGCAGTAAAGGTGGGCAACGTTGGGCACGGCAACTGCTACGTTCATGCGGGTGATTAGAAGTGCGCTAGCGTCGTGGGGACCACTAAAACGTGATCTTCTTTCAAAATAAGCATTTCTTTGGCACGAAACAAACACTACGAGGTTTCTGCAACGCTATTGCAACATTCAACATCGACTTAATATTTGCCTTTAGTGTCCCTTTTACACCTTGCGACTAGTGCAGCATAGCCTCAGCTGCTTTTCCGCCATAAAAAACTGAATTAACTAACTCGTTTTTTACTACAGCAGTTCATAGTGTCTTTATCAAATAAGGTTTGCTAAATTTTTAGCAGTATATTTTGAATAGCAAAACTATTTTAAGTTTTTTTCTTTTTATACTTTGACTGCTGTTCTTTTGAAATTGTAAGGTTGAATATTCTTCTGGTGCTATGTGCCATTAATACTTTCATCTACTGCTTTGCTCCACACATTACCGATCCAGTGCAGATTAACGCATGTTTCTGGCTGTGGTTGGGTGATCAGCACTTTGCAATGTGTTTCTTTCAGAGCTATTGAAACTGTAAGTTGAGGTGGGCAGAGGAGTCACTGATAAGTAGAGGCCGGATTTTTAGGCATGAAAAAAGGTTGTTTTAGGCACCAAAAGTAGGCAGGCAAAACAACGTACAGGTGTGAGTGTTTTTTTTCCCGTGGCACGGTCGTAAGAGTCCTTCCCTTTTTTTCCTGTGCAGAGAAGGCCACGAGTGAGCGCAACACGAGCGAGGACTGGGCCCTCATCTTGGACATCTGTGACCGAGTGGGTGCTGTCCCAGGGGGCCCCAAGGACTGCCTGCAGTGCATCATGCGCCGTATGAACCACACCATTCCGCAGGTGGCCCTGCAGGCACTCACGGTGGGTACTGGTACCCCGCCATTAAGTCGAGTACCTTGTCTGTACAATGGTCCCGTCCCCTTTTTCATTTTTGTATGCATGAAGAAACTATTGCTTTCCAGTTGGATGAGCTTTAGGCCTCTTTTGCTATTCGAAGGCCCAGTGGATGGCGCCTTGATGCTGTCTGATATATACACTTTCCTAAGGATTGAAACGCAACAATTTAGGGCTAGCTAATGCACACACTGTCATCGGTCTTCAATTCGGTGTCACATCGCGTAATATTGGATTCGAACAGCTTGCATCAGAAGCGAGATCACCTTTAGCGGCCAGATTTGTTGCGACGCGATTGTCGTGAGCAGTTTGGGCATACCATTCGGTTATACTAAAAATTTTGATGTCGCATTTCAATCATTAGCATTGTACATAAATGCATTTGTCGGAGCATGACTTTATTCACGATGTGGGCACAATGGTAGTCACATTATGACGATGATGATGATGTCATAACTGCAATGGCGAGACAATGTTGTATGATGGCTGCGATGGGAGGAAGATTTTTACTCTTGTCACTGTTAATTGCAGTGTGTACAGAACTTTTTATAGTTGTAACATGGTTTTTACATTGGCAGTACGGTGTTGCGGGAGCATTGCACGTTCTTCAGGTTGTATGAACGAATAAAGTGTATCACTTTAGTGATTGTACTTCTATGAGATTATTTTGTTAATGTTCTGTTCGTGTCCTGATATATAATTTTGTGAAATCTTGCTCCTGTGTTACTTTGCAGTTGCTGGATGCGTGTGTAAAGAACTGTGGCAAGATCTTTCACTTGGAGGGTGTTCTCGAGAGTTGAGTCTGAGTGCAAGAAGCTTCTTTCCAAGGTATGTGCACTTACTAAAGTGCATTCAGAGTGTGCATCAATGGGAAGTTCAAGAGTACGAATGTTTTGCACTGCTCTCTGTTTGTAACTATAAAATGCACACCATGGTAGGAAGGGTGCCACACAAAACCCCTCATCACGCCGAACATTTTTTTTTCAGCTGCAGCTAGCATGCTGAATAGAATGCACCATTACCCATTTTGTAGTTGCTGAATTGTCGTGGAAGAATCTTGTGCATTGACTAGAGCCCTCTGTTATGCAGAATGCTTGTATGGCTGTTTTAAACTGCACCAATGGTCTGCTTGGCATTGGTCCTCTCTTAGTGGAAGGGGCACTTTCTTGTCACACTTAACCAGGCTGGCCTTTGTTAAGGCCTGCTTCATTGTCCGGGTGTTTTGTGACCGAAACTAAGTTAGTAGTTTGAACTCATTGTTTCACAACTTATGGGCTTGGTACTGTGCAGGCCCATTATACAAGTAGTAATCATGGTTAGCCACATGTAGTTAGTGTACTCTATGCATGCTTAATCTTCCATCTCGTAACTAGTACATGTATGCAGAGTGCCCTAGAGAATGGGCAGATATTAGATGCACAACTGAAGTAGCCTTGCATTCCTCTGCACTCTTTGTCACGTATAAATGCAAAGGTGATGGTGTGGTGCAGGAGATGGATGAACACTGTAGGCAGGGTTTGTGGGGTAGGTGTGAACAGCAGTGGAATGCTTATCCTTTGAGTGAAAGCAGTTCTGCCATCTCCCAGGGCCACCCACGGGTGGTGGAGAAGATGAAAGGCTTGCTGAAAAAGTGGGCCCAGGAAGACTTCAGCAAGGACCCCCAGCTCAGGTGGGTGGCTCGTGGCTGCATTGCCCTTTCGTATTGTACAAGGCTTTGTCCAGGCTGTTGGGAAGTGGCTGCTCAGGAAATTAAGCACAATATTTAGCCGTCTTCGTTTGAGCCACTACTGAACATACAATTTCCGGAAAGTTGTAGATCAGAATAAGAACACTGTTGTGAACAAGCAGGTTGATTTTTGGAAGTGTGAAAGCCCAAGCACTTGGCCACCACAGCTGCATTTCCAGGGGAAGGGGCTGAAATGTAAGAACACCTGGGTACTTCAAATTTAAGTGCACATTGAAGATCCTCAGGAGTTCGGAAACAATTCATAATCTCTCGCAACCCAAGAATTAAATTTTTTAATTGTGGGATGCTCTCACCAGGATGCAGTGGCGTAGCCATGGGGGGTTCAACCCCTCCCCCCCCCCCAAATTTTTTTTATTTTGCATGTGTACTATGTATATACATAAAGTATGGTTGAATCCCCCCCTCCGAAAAGTTTTCTGCTATGCTGCTTGATAACAGGATGCATGCTCGATAACCAACTACGCCCAATTAGGCGTATAGTGTGGCTCTAATGCAAGTTAGACTTTTTTTCTTTGTTCCATAAAAAGGTGGAGCTTGATGCATTGTGCGTGTATGCGGTGTGATCAATCAGTAGACAGAATTTAGCTGATAAAGGTATGTGTAAGATTGTCCCATTGGCCATCTGTATGTGTGTCTCATCAAAGGCAGTGTGAGAGTCTAAACTGGACCAATTAGGATGAGGTTCAGTTCATGGAGACTGGCATGTGGCAGAAAGACCTCTCAGGCAGATAGATGTAGCAGCTCTTCATTTCTTCAGAGGCATTGTTTTTAAAGTGCCATCAGCCATTCTCTGCATGCATTGCTGCCTGCATGGAATAACCGCTCTGTTGCTCTGTCTCTGATTGCCTTTGGTACAAATTTCAAAAATATTTGTATCTCATCATTTTCAGTCTCATTCCATCTCTGTATTCCAAACTCAAAGGAGATGGCGTTGACTTTGGGCCTGAGGGAGGGTGAGTCCTCACGTTCTGTGTGTTCGCACACATGTATGTGTGTGTGACTGCTTCCTTTTATTTGTGTCCTCATAAGTTGAATGCAGTGAGCCATGGAACGGAAAATGATAGGTGTAACGTTAAGGTAAAAGAAGAGAGCAGAGTGGATTGGGGAACAAAATGCATGTTAAGGACATTAGAGTCGAGATCAAGAAAAAATGGGCATGTGAGAAGGCCCTGGTCGTTACTAAAGGCAACAGCAATTTAGCTAGGTGAGTGAAAAGCTTGAGAATATCTAATGCGTCAGTATTGCCACATGCGCTTCACTTTTGCTGTATTCAGTTTTCGCCCACAAAGACTGTCAGCAACGCTCAGCCGCAAACTGCGCCTCATGTTCGAGAAGCTTCGTGATTATTGTAGATCGTTTGTTAAGATTGCGTGCAAGATGCGAACACTCGAGCTATTCTAGAGCTTGCGCTCTAGCGATAACGCTGTAGCAAACCAGCAATAACGCTGGTTGCGCGCGACATCTGGTCGCAAGCTCTAGAATAGCTTGATGTTCGGTCTTGCTCGCAATCTTAACAAAACGATCTACAATAATCGCAAAGCATCTCGAACAGTGAGGCGCGGTTTGCACTGAGCGTCGCTGACAGTCTTTGTTGGCGAAAACCGAATACAGCAAAAGTGATAATAAGAAACGCACGTGGCAGTATTATGTGCAGCAGCGATTTAGTAATCGGGAAATTAAGGTAAACATGGACTAGTGCGACATTCTATTACTAGCTCGATATGACGTTGTAAGGCCTCAGTATATAAGCACTAGTACTCTAACTACACATAATGAAAAAAGAACACTGCAGAATCTGCAGAACACTGTGAATCAGAAGACTGTAAAAAATGCTACTTGTGCATCTCTGTTTAATTCATGGAAAAAAAAAACTTGATGTTGTCCTTGACAACGCGGAGGGTCAAAAGGTTTCGTTTTCGCCGGCCTCTGCTTTGCTGGCGTAGTTGCGTTCAAGAGTGGTTTCATTATTGCATATAACTGCACAGGCTTCGCTGGCTCACGAAACTCGCTGTAACTGCAATTTAGAGAAAATGCCAGGACAATGTAATGGTTTCGGATGCTCGAATTGTGTACGCCACTTGACCAGCTGGAGCAACGAACTTGACTTTCGAATAGGCGCCACAGAGGGAGTCCCTGTGTTCTGAGTGTCGCACTTCTGCGACAGTGGAATGAACCACTAAAAATTCTACTCATGTGCTCACTGCATTTTCATGCAGAGAATTGCGGAACCAACCATAATGTACTCAAGTTGTGCAAAGTACCCTTCATGCCTTCCCATAGCGCTCTTCGGTCAGTCTTGTCGGTAATGCTGCATGCCCATGTAAGGGAAATGGAAGAATAAAGAAATGGTTTCAAGGTCTTAAAAAATGTAAAACTGTATTAATAGGAAGGGCTACATAAAATTCTCCTGGCTGTTTTCGGGAACCATCCCTCTCTGCGCCTTGAAGCCAACCGAGTCGTCAGGTGCCTTTGCATGACTCCTCGGAGGGGATGAACAATGGTCTGGCGTGGATCATACGAGTGAAGGCTGCATGCACAGATCTCACACTATACAAGGGTTGATTGTGTTGCAATGCAGCAGGAATGCGTGCCTGCTTTCGAAGAGGACGAAGGGGTGCGAGAGAAAAGCGTGGATAACCCCGCTTGCCGCGTGTGCAATGGAAAAACCAAGCAAGCGCGACCTGTCCGAGCTGCCGGGATTCCCCTCTCTCCGCTCGATATGCAGCCGACAACTGAACAACGCTTCGCCTCATGTCGAAGGCGAAGTGCGTGCAGGTGCTATGCAGTGAGAGGAATATACACGCGACAACCCGACAACTGCGTGGCCGAAACCGCATCACTGCAATGCCAAGAAACAAGGCGCAGTTTTGTAGCGGTGGGTGGGAACGAGAACTGACATCAACTTGACAACTGTTTGTTGAGACCTGGTTTAAACCATTCCATGAGCTCAATGGTATGTCAAGTTGCCCATGGGCAAGTTTGCGTCACTGCGTGTACGAGGGGGATTGGTCAGGTGAAGGAAAGAGCCGTGGGAATTGTTTTTTGAACTGGAGGGTCTGCGCGGCATGCAGCGCTGTAAAACTCAGAAAATGTGATTGCCGCGGCCTACTGTACGATTTGGCGAGCTTGTTTGGGGGGGTGTAAAAAAAAAGTCGGAGCCTGTTTACTGGCCCTTTAAGCAGTCTCAATCAAGTGCAAAAATTCTTGTAAGGCTTCAGACCTGTGCATTGCTACAGGTCGCATTGTGCTGCCACACTGAGCATTCATCTGTCCTTGTTTTGGGATGTCACTTGTGCAACCGATCTGATTGATTTCTTATGTTGGAGAAAACACGTGGTTGGATTTGTGGTGGCACCTGGTGGCACAGAGAACAACTGCACAAACACAGAACATGGCCTGTGCAGTTGGCTGCTCAATGGAGCACTATGGTGGTAACGGGAGCATCGGCCCCTCGACGAAGAAGTTGAGAAAAAGCATGCCTTGAGAAAAGGGTAATCTGTAATCGCCCATAGTTGCCTTGATACAATATGCTTTGCTTAAATTGTGAGGTGAATCATTTGTTTAGCCTAACCGCTTGCATAACTTAAAAGGACCCTTTAAAATCTCTAGTAGGTAAAAGTGTTTTGCTCTCAGTTTGAAGCAACCTGACTGGTCCTTTTTGTGCTTTGCAGTCTGACTCTCAACCATCGGAGCAGTTAGTGTCCCGTACTTCCACCAAGCAGCAGCAGCAGGAAGAGCAAGACTTGGCCCGAGGTCAGTGAACATTTAGGAGCAGGAACCGGAGAGGGCCTTTGCCATTTCCTGCTTTTATTTGCATGTCTAGAAGCATGTGCACGCTTTAACCTTTTCTGTGCCACGGACACATTTGTGGTAAAAATGGCTGTGGGCAACCTCGACTTGTCGACGTTACTTTACCCTTTCTCGCACTGCCATGGTTGAGCTGGTTTCAAAACGGTGTTTCGCTGCACTCTGGTTGATGGTAGTATGCATTCTGTAGGGCAGCAGAAGCAGGAATGAGTTTATTTGAATGGAGGAATTAAAAATTGTTGACAAGAGAGGTTCACTGTAGAGGTATTTGGCCATTTTTGGTCAGAATTTGTGATATAAGAGGGGTTAACTATGGCACGCATAGGCGAGGTTGTGGGAGAAGATGACTACCTTTTAAAGACTGGTGAATGGAGCAGTCCTCCTGGCAAAGATGCACAGCTGTGTGATGAAAATTGTTTGGTGCAGTACAGGAACTACAGACCATAGATCTTTGCTGCCACGATTGTAGGATGTACATCTGTGGATAAGTACCACAGGCTTTAAGGCAAGGCATATAATTTTGTTTAGATACGTGCTTTCAGAAGGACACTTTTTGAGCTTGGCTTCTATCAAGTCGAAGTTTTGGTGGACACAATTTTGTTAAACTTGTTGCATCTTCTGCCTTTAACTTGTTGGATCATAGAGAATGCCATTACCATGATTCGAGAATGCCGTTATCAGCTTAACATGAGAGAAAAAAGAAAAACTGTTCCGAAAGCTCCAGCAGAAATGTTCCAACACGGAAACAGGGATGCAGCCCAAGAAAACTGGTGGAGTCATGGCTTATTTGTCGTAATCAACTTGCATGCAGTTCTAAGTGTGGTCTCCCTGTGGGATTTTACATCATATGCATACTCTCATTTGCCGCCATATGTGTACTGATGACACTACCTGCATAGGTGGGAAAAAGTATTTTTTGTTGCTTATTGCTGAGTAAAAGCAGTGAAGAAAAGAGTGAAGTATTGAGTCAAAATGAAGGCTGATGTAAATTGGGTTCACCGTGTAGATACTGCAGAGTCAAGCCATTGAGGAAGTATATGTTCTTTTCAAAATGTCTCTAGGGGGAGCAAGAGTCATTGTAACTCGGTTTAGTGCACTTGCATCATGCTCTTGCCAACTCTGAAATTACCACTACAGTCAGATACAACTTTAGAAGGCAGCGGCATTTCCTCCTCAAAGGCGGATGAACACGAGCCTGCACCAATGGGCGCGCACTCCGGACTGACGTCATGAACGGGACGGCCGGTTGCTTCCCCTTCGGAGAACATCGGCGCGTGCACGAGCGGGACTATTTCTTCAGTTGCGGAGGCGATCGGCTGCCGCGCTTCGGTCGTCTGGGCGGGGCCTCTCCTGTCTTCTTTAGTTGTATTCGACTATAGTTCACTATACCTATACCTGTTGTGCTTCCTAGTTCATATGCTTGAACCAAAAAGCATTATTATTTTTTTCGGTGCAGGCTCGGTTCAGGTTCAGGCACATTCTGAGAATATTGATTCGGGTTCAGGTTCAGTTGTGGCAAAAATTTTGGTTTGGGTAAGATTTTTGGTTTGGATTCAGTTCAGCACCCTGGTCGCATCACAATAAAAAACCAAGCATGTTGGTGCATATCCACTTGGAAGTTTATGCAGAGCTCATAGCATTACTGAGAGAGTGTGCATATTTAAAAATCGTGTGAGGGAGCTCTTAGAGGAATAAATTCTGTGGTACGTGCGTTGCATGGAAGATATATTCAGTATGCATGTGGTGTGGTCGTCCCCGTTCTGCCGGAGCATTGTAATGTAGTGTGTTGCTTCTGTGCAGCGATTGAGCTGTCGCTGAGGGACTCTCCCCCAAAGAACAGCGTCAGTGCTGGGGGAGGGCTGTACCCCCGTGCCCCGTCGCCCGCATCGGCTGCACTGGCTCCCGAGAGCAACTCGTCGGCAGTGGTGGAAGGGGCACCGCGGGAGCCACGCAAGGTCCGTGCTCTGTACGACTTTGAAGCTGCCGAGGACAACGAGATCACCTTCAAGGCGGGCGAGCTGCTGCTCGTGCTAGATGACAGGTAGATTGCCAGCAGCGGCAGACGTTTTGCACGGCCACTCGATGTCTACGGCCTGATTAATAACCGCTCGGGTTAGTTCTGCTCTTGTAAGAGAGGTTGTTTAGGTTCTCTGCATTGTCCGTAGAGCACCATTTTATCGATAAACTGATCGATCAGTATAGGATTTTGTTGGTTGTTAGACCTCCTGTCACCACAGCACGGCAGTCTTAAAGGGACACTAAAGGCAAATAACAATTTATGTCAGAGTGAAAGCTCACTGTATGACAACTTCTAAAATGGCAATATTATTACAGTATAATCTCGTTACAACGGATCTGTTTACAACAGACATTCGGATATTACATACCAATTTGCGGTGTTATGCCGACCTTCGTATTTGTTCCATTGTTTGAGCTTCGTTTACAACGGATTCTGGTACAACAGACATTCGGATATAATTGACTAAAATGTCAGGTCAGCACGGTGGTCAGGACTCCTTTAGAGCGGACTTTTCCACCACGGTCATTAACTTCCGACTTCAAACATTGCTTAGCATACTTTCGGGACGGGAGCAGCGCGCCGCAGATATCGACGTACCGATTTAAATTAAGAACGAAGGCCGCCAATCTTAAGAACGAAGGCCGTCGATCTCCGGTCTGTCAAGGATCAGCTATTCTTAGCTGTAGCGACAAAAAATCGGCGCGCAGCGTGCTTGGTGTTGCGTTTTGGGACGCTGACACGAGAAATTGCGAGCCGCTGCAACCGCTTCTCCGAGCGGTCGCTGCGCAGCGAGCTTGGCCGGGGGGTCCGCTGCCGATGCGCAAAATGCCCATCCGCAGTTCTGAGGAGCCAGCGGGCGATGCAATTCGTTGCTTGCGACGAAGGACATTGCGGCTTCTTCGCTTTCGCATGTCCGCTAGCACGATGTTCTTGTCCGCAAAGTTCGGATTTGTCTCGTACATCGGACCGTGAACGGAGTTAGGCCTAGCCACGACATCGAGGAGAAAGCTCGCTTGCGATGTGCGTGGCCGCGGTGCCTGATGTTTCAAAATACGTCATGCTCGATTGCGAGTACAGAGAGTTGTCCCGCGGTGGTCTTCGTCATAAGCTCCGAAGTGCTGATAAGAAGAACCTCGAACAGCGAGTCCAACGAGTCAGCGCACTATTAGTCGCACGTCTGCGATGTTCGCGACGAGTGCGGCGCGCTATCGTAATCTGATGATTGAGCTTCCACTTGCAGCTGCCAAACTATAGCGTTCTAAATTATCGTCGACCCGTGAACACAGAACGAGTGCGAACGCATCACTAAGTAGCGGTAGCGCAATTTTCGACAGCCACGACCTCGCGATGCACAAGCAGCAGACGACGACCCCGAAGCGACCATCACGGCAGAAGCAGCCAAAACATGTGCTTTTTGTACGCTTGTTACTGAATGGAGGAGCCAGCTGAAACTGAGAACTTGAACACGGAGAAATGCTCTTTACGACGAGCCCAAAATGGTGGCACCTGGTTGCACCGTTGCCAAGCTATAATTTTGAAAAACGCTTTTTTTTTTGTTATTTCCGCAATTTTTGCCAAGTCGGCAGACGCAAAGAAAAATTTTATAGTACTCCTACGTAGTTTTCATTGAAGATATTTGGAATCAGATAGAAAATGAGATGCAGAAACTGAAAATGCGATTTTTAAAAAATCATATTTTTTTGGTCCCCCGTTAACAATAACACCATGTTTGTGACTCGTAATTCTCTCCGGTTATAACAGACCCATTCAGTGTTTACATGAAAGTCTGTTGTAACAGTACTTGGATTTTACATACTCCCTTTACAAGTGACCAAAATCATCTTCACTATGAAGGTCTGTTGTAATGAGGTTATACTGTAACAGCAGTGCCCTACTTACCAAGAAATTAAGCTAAATGTATCACATGATGAGCGCCACGAGTGGGACATTTTCGAAGTGATCCCGATGACGTATGAGAGTCTGCCTACAATAAATCACTAGTAATCAAACTAGCAACAATAAAAAAAAGAACCTTCCGTGCATCAAAAGACGTAATAAAGTGCTGTTTGTTCATTTCTGTTTGATTCATGGAAAAAAGAACCTCTGTGGCGTTGCCATGGGGAACGGCTTGCGTGGTTCAAAGGTTCCGTTTTCGCCGAACTGCGTTTCGCCCGGCGCCCTGCTTTGCTCATGCGGTTGCGTTTCAGTGGCAGTTTCGAGATCGCGTACCGCCGCCGTGTGTTTTGCACGCTCGTGAAAGTCGCTGTGACAGAAAGTTCGACAAAATGCCGCATGCATGTGATATTGCCGGCTGCCCGAATGGTGCACAACGCCAGTACTGCAGCAAGGAAAATGATGTCTTTTCATTGGGTGCCGTGGAATGAACCCTTACGCTTGAAGTCTCATTGTCAAGTTCTCCGTCCACATCCATTGTGGCGATTGCGCCAAGCTTCGATGGCTTCGATGGCCGTTGTCGCTGCTGTGGGTCCCGCTACTTTTGCTCTGTTGCTACTAGTGTCGGCGGCCGCGCAGTAAAGGCGGGCAACGTTGGGCACGGCAGCAGTGACGTATGAAAGTCTGATTTCAGACGGGTGATTTGAAGTGCGCTAACGCGATGCGGACCACTAAAACTTGATTTTATTTCAAAATAAGCACTTCCTTGGCATAAAAGTAGCACTACAACGTTTCTGGACCGCTATTTCAACAATCAACGTCGACGTAATATTTGCCTTTAGTGTCCCTTTATAACATTTAAAGAACCCTGAAACATGGAAATGGGAACATTGCGATAATCCACACTTTTGTAACAACGAATAAAAGCCAAATAGTCTG
The DNA here is from genome assembly GCF_013339695.2 of Rhipicephalus sanguineus. Classification (NCBI taxonomy): domain Eukaryota; kingdom Metazoa; phylum Arthropoda; class Arachnida; order Ixodida; family Ixodidae; genus Rhipicephalus; species Rhipicephalus sanguineus. The sequence continues at coordinate 210,671,182 of NC_051177.1, forward strand.
CTGACCTCACAGAGCCCTTTTTAGAAAGTGTGCTTCATTTGTTAACTGTTTTGTACTGCAGCCATCACATGAGCAGCACTGGGCAACTGTGCCCTCCCGTGAGCCATGAGAGGGAGTGCGTAGTAAAGCTGCAGCTTCCTTTTTTGCCACCGTATCTTGAGTCATTTGGACTAGCTTTTGCATTTGAGGTGAATTGCTCATGCAGCTAATGCAGCCATCTGTCATTGCAATTGTGCTAACCACGGTGAGTTGAGCGATGTGTCAAGGCGGAAAACCGAATACCCGGAGGGAAGAAAACATGCAGCACTCACATTTCTCAATCCCGATTGTCTTTATATCTGTGAGATGCGGGAGCCAATGGCGGTCTACAAATTCGTTTCTGATCAGAGTAAAAGTGCAAGTGTGACACCTGTATTACCCTTGCATGCACAATACCATCCGAGGCACTCCCGACTGAAGCTACCGATTGGCTGTGCAGTTCCAGGGGCTTATTCGCATTCATTTTGTCATTATGCAAGTAACGAAGCTTGTAACTCTTTCAGTGATCGTGGTAGGTTTACAGTCGACGACCGATAATTCGGACTCCACGGGGAACGTAAATAAGTCCGAATTATCGAATGTCCGAAAAAACGAATGCGTCAGAAAAAAAGATACTTTTATTGACACTTCAGGGTCCCAGTGGCCGAAAAAAGTTGTCACTGCCTTGCTGCCCGCACTTCCGCTTACGTGCAACCAAGTCCGCCTGTATCTCCGCCAGTGTGGTGTGATCGCTGTACGTTGACGAGTTGGTTTCGTTCGTGAAGGCAACGCGTCTGTGCGGCGCACTTAGCGGTCGCACAAAGAGGCAGCATGAATGGCGGCGCGTTTGGGTTCTCGCCTATTAAATGCGTGCACTACGCATGCAACTGCACAGGCCATATGCACTATCGAGCAGTTGACAGAAGATGCTTATCGTAAGGCTTGTCAGCAATTGAGCCGTACTGGCGCGTTTGCCACCTGCTGCCATCACGCCTCCGTGCATTTCCACTGCTTATCCGTAAAGACATCGCCGCACGGCGCCGTGATAGCGGCCCCCTTTGAATTTCCGGTCCGCTTCACTCCATAACACTTCGGCATCACGACAAAGCTGACTTTTGGACTCTGCTACTGTCGCAAACAGATCGACTTGCGAAAGCGCTGGTTCGAACCTACGAGATGATAAACGCGGCAGAGGTGGGGGCTTCAATTATTGCCTTTTGGACCTGCAATTTGGGCAGAAAGTCCGAAAAATCGGATGCCTAAGAGTTTTAGCGTCCGAAATTTCCGACGTTCTTGACCACTGACGTCTATGGGGCTGGTGACGGTGCCGCGAAAGCGTCCGAATTTTCGAGCACGTCCGGAAAATCGGTCGGTCTGAAAAATCTGCAGTTGACTGTTATCTGCCGCGTTTCGTTGTCGTCGACGAGGCCTTCGGCGCTGGCTCTAAGGGCACCGCTGGCGCCAATTAACTCAGATCTGTTGAGACAGCAGAGCGTAAAATAAAGCAAGTCTCAAGATAAAAATGAACGCGCACGCTAAACGCTTTACCGCAGACGCATTCGACAGAATGGCGGCGATAGCAGCGTAGCGCGGGGATACAGGAACCGGAATGTGGGGTGTTCGCAATGTCGATACAGTTTCCCACAGTTGACCAGTGCCTCCAAGATCGGCATTTCCAATCGCAAATCTCTGAGACATAAAGTAGCGATCGAAATAAAGCCTCATAGATCACCAATTAGCTTTCGTTTTGATCTCTGAGGCCATACTTTGTATGGTACGGGTGCCGGAGGAGATAATGGCTGGCGATTCGGCGTGCGCGACAGTCTCAGACAGGGTCCGGATTATCGAATGTAGATCTCGCAGCTGTCCGAAATATCGGTCGTCTTTACACATTACTTCTATGGGATCATCGGCGGTGCCGCGCGACTGTCCGAATTACCGAGCATGTCCGAATTACCGGTGTCCGATTTATTGGTCGGCGACTGTATATATCCAGAAGCTTCGGTATGGGCACACTCTCCAAAGAAACATTATTGTTACTGACCACAAATAGATTGGTGCAGCTGCAGTTAATTGGTGCAATGGCTTCCACCCAGGCATCTAAGTTCACTGCCTAGTCACTCCATTGAGCCGAAAAATTGTCTTGCTTGGTTGCAATAAAATATCGTCTTGCACCAATAAAATGAAAAGCAGATCTATGGAACTTAATACGTCAGCAACAGTTTATAAATGCCAGCAGAGATTGTGCGTGCCAGCACTGATGACATGATACGGTGGACATTAACAACCAGGTCCAAATGACCGTAAGAATGTCATTGCGACTAGCACTCTTGGAAATAAACTAGAGAGCGCACAGTTTTAAGAAGGGAAGGGCAAGCAAGCGGGATGACTTTTGTGACAGGACAAAAAGACTCCCCAAATGGCACAACTGTTTTGAGAGAAAGAACGCAGCTGCAAGTTGAATGTCCTCAAGCAGTCAGTCAGGTGTATGCTTGTCTGGTTTAGTTTATACTGTAATGTGGTTGCTTGGCCCTGCTTCTGCTGCACAAGACCTTGACGCTCACGAAATCTTCATATTAAAGAAAAAAAAAAAGAAAACTGAGAGCTCTCTTTGTCAACGAAAGTGTGGGTGCAACCGGAAATGTAATTGGTGGCTACTGTTCTTGTCTGCCATGGTTGTGACATCGCATACATAAATCATATCTGCAAAAATTGCTGAACAACACAGTAGGTTCACTATTCAGGCGGCTGTGGTACATCAGGTTTATGAAGTTTTGTGCAGTGCAAAAGTCACTCCGGATAGTTTTTCAGGGCTGAAGAATCTGGCCCTCATTGACGACTTGGCTTTTGCAGTGTCATGCCTAGACTTGTCTTGGTGATCGTTCCGTAGGCCCAAGTACATTCTAAATCACCTACTGTACTCCATTGATGCCCCATCCATTTCAGCGATCCTAACTGGTGGAAGGGTTCCAATCACCGAGGAGAGGGCCTTTTTCCCGCAAACTTTGTCACTGCAGACCTCGAAGAAGGTAGGCCTCTTTTCACTTGGACCATTGGTGGCATGACAGCCCATTGGCGCTCTGTCTGCATTGTTAAAGGAACTGTAGCTATGAAATGGCCGCATTGAAAACAAAATGCATGGCCAGAACCTTATCCGCGATGCGCAGCGCCTATAGGGGCGCCACTGAAAGCCGCGTAGCGGCGGCCGTTGGAAACCGCTCGCGGGTCGCGTAGCAGACGCCTCATTTGCACGCATGCGATTCGCTGGTTGTGCGCGTCCCAGATAATTGCTTTGCGGCAAACAGTGTGCGCAAAGGAGCCGCACTTTATAATAGTGGACATGTGTCCGATGTCACAGCTGTGTGGGACGACAATGTCCCCCATACGCGACAAGTGTTTGTCACAGACAATGGACAATAAGCTTCTCCTACGAAGTGGAGCTCATCGTAAGTACACTGCTTCTTTATAACGTCCCGATCACTAACGCCTGCATGCGTTGACGCGTGAACCAATGTTTTTTCTCGACACAGTAGCTTCGTTTACGTGCCATGTGCTGATATAGTAGATTTTGAGGAAGCGCTGTCGCACCGGCGTATAGATTTCACAGGGTCGGCCACGTGAAGGGTCAGCGTTGGTAAAACTTTGAAACCAGCACGATAAACTTGTGAAAAAATAAACGATAAGCTTGTCATCATCGGTGCAGAAGCGCACAGCGAACATTCTGCACCGATGATCGCATTCCAGTGCCATCAATAGGGAGAATGCAGCCGATTTCGTACAGCACACGTGTGATTCTACGGCGCTTTTTTAAAGGAGCCGTCACCTGCCCTACATTCTCTCGCATTGCGCTTCGCGCCATTCGTTTTTCAAGAGAGCCAAGGTATCGCGTCTTATCAGTAATAACAACCTCATGTGAATTGTAGTGTCTACAATGCAGGCGAGGCGACCAAGTGTAAACGTAGTAGCATTCGCTGAAAACGTAGCGACAAAAAAGAAGAAATAAGAACACGGTAATCGTTCTAACACTGGCCGTAAACAAAGCGCGATTGCTTAGCTTCTACGTCGTACTGCCGCAATCCACCGCCGCCATCGCTCATGAAATAGCACCGGAAACCTGTAGATGTGCGTTCCTGGCGATTTTTTGTGTGTGTTTGAGCAGCCGACAACGCAGCAGGTATTTTTCGACATCACTGAGGCCCGCCAGAATCGTTAAATCACGATGAAAAACACAGCCATCCGTGCACTCGCGTATAGATGCTCGTGGGAACACTGCTCGCCGTGCCCCCGCGAGCGCTTCCGAGCGTGGCGGCAGATGGCGTCGTCGGCGCTTTGCGCATCGCCTATAGTGCTTTCAGTTTCTTTAGCAGTACGGGTTGGTTTCACACATCGCCCAACCTGAATGCAGACAAACGTGCTGCCTGCCATTTGTAAAACACATTTTTCACTTCATGAGAAGCTTGCAAATTTGTAGATGAGGCTGCTGTGACCGTGTGACTGAATGTTACTAACACCATGCAACAGGGTATGTGTCAAGATATGTCAAAAATTGCTTGCTCTGTTGCAATGTCAGCAGCAGCTATGTAGAAAGCCAATAGTTATTGGTGGATATTGTGATTATGAGAAATTCTCAGTAATGCTATTAGTTTTAACCTTGATGCAAGGAAGTTTGTAAAATCTGCAGTTACTTCTTTGTATAGAGTGTTGTTAAGTTCAAATTCAATCTTTTAGGCAAGTATAGTTATTTTGTGCAGGTGATGCAAGAATCTTAGAATAATGTGTCATCACACACAAAAAAGCTAATTTTAATAAAGTAATAATTTTGTAATTGGATTGTTGCACACTGGAATGTTCCGCGTTGAATGTCAGCACATTATTTCTTCATTTTCTGAAGTCCCTTATGTTTAGAGCACCAAGTCAGGATAGTTGGTTCACATTTATTGCAAATGCTTTTAACGGTGCCAACAAACACTTACAAAGGAAGAGAGAGGAACACTGGTTGGCCCCTTATGCTTGCTTGCGTTGCCTTGTGTGAGCATTCGCATGAACAGTGTCTGGTTGTGTACCTTTTGTTCCTACTTTTTCAGCTCTGGATGCAAGTAAGTAAGCCCTCACAAGGCTTGTTGAGTTTCACAATGTATTGTGCATATTGTTTTGGTGTCGACCCGTGGGAACCTTTTAAGGACCTGGATGTCATCTGCAGATGGCAGCTTGGTGGACCTTAATTGAGCGACTGCTCAATTAAGGTCCACCCTCACGTCTTGCATTGAATCTTAACAGAACAATCCAAAACAATCGCGAAGCTTCCCAAACATTGTGGCACAGCCGCGCTGAGTGGTGCTAACGGTTCTTGTCATTGAAACCCAAGCACGTACATCAAAATAAAGAAATAAGGGCTCGTGGCATTGTGTGTTGCCTGGTGATACATTGCTAGCTGAAGTGTGATGAGAGAGTCACCAGATGTCATGAGTTGGGAAGGTGGTTGAGTCTGAGGATGCACTGAAGTAGGAATGATAGGTAAAATGTCTGGGAAGAAATCGATGACAGCTTGATGACATGAAGAAATACTGAGGTTGAATGATTAATGGCCATGAAACGTTTAAATGGCGTAGTTTGTGAAATAGACCTCAACAGGGTATTTTGGCAATGGGAGAAGCAAAGCAATTTTTATTAAAAAGTCTGTGAAGCAGTTAGGCTACAAATGGAATGTTATCATTTTCACCCATAATTTTAGCGAAAGGGAAAGATTAAGCTTTACTCAAGCAGGTCGGCTACTCCCTAAGACTGCGAACTACGTTGGAGAGGAGACATACCTATTTACTTTTAGACTCCACCACTTCTTTGTTGAGCTCTGCCTTTGTAATGCTGCATCAGTGCGCTGCAAACACGCTCAAGGCGTTTGTCTGGTTGACTTCTGTGCCACCCATCCATTGGATTTGCTCCAACAGTACAACAGCTAAGAAGTCAGTAGGTTGCTTGCACGACTGATGCCCCAAAATGGGCGGTTGAAAGATTAGTGCAGTGGCACACTGCGATCTGTAGCAATTGCATGTTTAAAACCTTGTAATACGTACACACTCTACCAGAGAGCTTAATTGGTGCGTTATTGATCCAGTGACTTGCAGCTACTGCTGAATTGCAAAGAATCGTTAGAAACATTTCATGGTTCTTTTAAAGGGGCACTGACAAAATATCAAAATCAAGATGTGCCTTAATTCGATGTGCTCGGTATGCATAGGTCCTCTTGGCCAAACTTGAATGGCACCGTCAACTGAAGTTATTTTATTTTGAGGGCAAGCTGTGTACGAAAGCTCAATGGGTCGTTCAGCACCCTGCGACATTGACATTACTGTGATGTGTTCAGTGTGGCCCATTCCATCCTGAGTGACGATGTGCTCTCTCACTCCCAGTGGCTCATCCCATCCTCATGCCTAAACTTCATTGTGCGCTTTGAATGCTTTGTCTGTGCTCGTCACTCCGCAGGTTCAGGAACCATTGTGCGCTGCAGTAGTGTGCTTCTAAGTGCGGAAAACGCATGACGAGTGCATCGTTTCATTACGCGTACATTACACGCTAGCACAACCACAAGCTATCAAAGTGTATAGAGAAATATAATCGCCAACAAGGAACACACGGATAACATTAGTAGATAATTTTAGTTCTTCCCTAGACTTCTTTGTAGGGATGGGCAAATAGTGAATTTGAGTTTCGAAGTGAATACGAAGCGAATAGGGATTTGGTCGAATAATTTCGAATCGAATAGTTCGAATAGTATTTACCACATATTATTAAAAAAAATGAGCATTTTTATCATGACGCTTGCACAATATTTTTAAGGATTGGAACTAGGTATGAGTGAATGTCACTTTTTTGGTCTGAAATCAAGTGGAAGCAGCCTTGAATAGTATCAAGATTTGAAAAGCAGTAGGGTGCAAGTTATAAGTGGTGCAATACGTTAAAATTTAAAGATTACTATACTTAGCATATATAAGCCCATATAACACGCTTTTAAACTTAAAAATGTGGCTTCGCGGCAGTGCAGATTTCCCCTGGATGGGTTGTTTCACGGCACAGCAATCGGATGCTGCAGTGAAACCACCTTTACAGGGGGTTATGTGCGGTCAAATGTATACATATATTCGTTCATTTCGAATACTTCAAAATTTCGAATAATCTAAATTCGTATCCAAGCGACTTCGAATACTGTAATATTCGTTCGAATATTCGAAACGCACGAATATTCGCTCATCCCTACTTCTTTGCTTTGGCATTATACCGGATTACCGTAGCCGTCAACACGAGAAGCTGGATAGGTGGGGCCATCTGGCGGCGCAAGGAACCTGTCGAGCACAGAATTTTTATTGTAGAAACCTAATGTATTCTACTTCTCTACTGGTGTACATTCGCTGCAGTGGCATAATTCCAAATGCGTTGCCTTGTTAGGACTTTTTTTCATCATGAATGTTAGGCAGAAACAAAGAAATGTAAGTATCTGTCACTGTGGTTGTCCAAAGCGTGCACATGTTGATGTCATTGTACGGTAACCCGATATTCCGTCAACCCCTTTTCATATTCGGAATTCTGTACACGCAAAAATGATCTGAACCCATATGCTAAGCAGGGCCCAAGCGTGCATCCCATGCACCTCCTCGTCGCTGTTTGGAATGACATCTATTTCTGAATCACTGCTTTGCAAAGTGTCGAGGCTGAAATGAATCGCGAAGTTGAGAATCCGGCGATTCCCAATTACCGAATGTTGCCTTCATCACTTGTTGACCCTGGTGATGGCTACGACGGTGTGATGATGACAACTAGTAGACGAAATGTCAGCAGAAACCTGACGTCACTTGTTTAACGCGATCAGCTGGGGCGCTGTCAGGAGGTGGCCGTGAGGCAGTGCTGCCAGCGCTATGAAGTGGCGGGCTTTCCACCCGTTTTAAATCGTGCTCGATACTGCTCTTATTAATCAACATAACAGATGGTTATTCGTCCCTCTGTTGCATTATGAGTTCTGAATCGCTACCAGGGGGCAGTAGCTACTCGAGGATTCAAAAATACTGGCATGGCGTAAATTTGATGTTAAGCTGCATAACTTGGCACTGTACGTGTCGGTGGCCACAACCAGCATCAGGGTTGCCAGGTTTGGCTACTTTGCACCAATTTGCTACTTTTTGAGGCCAGTGGCAGCAGGAAAAAAATGTCTTGGCTACTTGGCTACTTTTGGCTACTTTCTTCTTTTCCCCGATTTCAGCCGAATTATCAATATCTGGTGACGTTGCAGCAGCTGGTGTTCGAGGGTGTGATAGCCAAATAAGGCAGCCAAAATGTGCTCCAGCTGCCAAAATTGAATTTAACACTTGGGTTACACAGTAATGAACTTTAATTAAATGAATGGCTCTG
>NC_051177.1:210684696-210718640 GCF_013339695.2 Rhipicephalus sanguineus
GACCTTGACCGATCGTCTCTGTTTACGCGCCAAGCACGTGCGTTGCAAACAGCGGCCGCGCCCAAATTACGGCAGTCGCCTTTACAGGGGGTGATAGCACCCCCACAGATTAGAAAAAAAACCTGATAGCCAGGCATCTGAAACACAAGCTATATAGGTGGTTATGGCGCTTGACTGCGAACCCAGAGGTCGCAGGATCAAATCCTGGCCACATTTGACGGAGGCAAAATGTTCAGAGGCTTATGTACTTAGATTTAGGTGCCCGTTAAAGAACCCCCATGTAGTAAAAATTTTTAGAGCCCTCCACTGTGGCTGCCTCTCTTTTCCACTCTTTTATTTCATTTTCCTCCTCAAGGACGCTAAGCCATGCTCCTGACAATTAAGGGCTGCAGAAAATAGTCTTTCCCTTGACACAATCTCAATCAATCAATCAATGTAAGTGCTAATCAAGTTTCGGTCACTGGTACTCCAAAGCTCTTGATTAACGTGATTGAGACGTCCACTTCATTTGCAAGAGATAGAAAACTTGGTGGTAAACATCACTGGTTTAGTCAACTTGTTGGTCTAGTTAATACATACTTACTGAAATACAAAAAAAGATGCGTACCATGGAGGAAGAATTTAAGACAGAACAGAACAGGGCGTCCTTTTCTGTTCTGTCCTTAAAATTCTTCCTCGATGGTAAACGAGTCCTTTTTGTATTTCAGTAGGCAAACGTCACTGCCTAGTTGTTAGCTTGGCACTAGACCTCTACTTCCCAAGATACATAGCCCATAAAGAAGGGCTCACATTTTGTAATCATTGACATCTTTTTCCTGTAATAATCAAGATGACCATAGAACAATTGCCTTCTGGTTAACGTGAGAAGATGTTTGTGTTATGATACCAGGCAAACCTTCAGCCTAAGTTACTTCATTACACACTGAAATTAGTGAATATCAAATATGTTTCCTTTATGGAACACTGTAGACAGTTATTCCTATCAATGAAAACACACTGCAAGTAGGGCATTCTGAAGTCTACCACAAAGAAGAAGCTGAGATGGTCAAGGCAACAGTAAACAATACCAAAGCGTTTGCATTCTCCGAAGCCACACGTGGATATTTTAAAGTTGAAGTTAACTGAAACACCCTGCATATATACTTCACTTGAGACTTACACCAGCAGCGTTTTACTTGAGTGTCCTGCAATACTCCTTGCCTTTTGTTGTCGCAGATGCATTCTTAAGCGTGAGCGCACATACTTCTCCAAGAACGTCTTGCTCACTTTTTCTGGGTGTTGATCACACGAAACAGAAATGGCCTCTACGTTTCTTTCAAGAAACTTGCAAATAGACCTGTGCGGTGCCTTCAAATCTAGAACAGTGTCAGCTGTGACAAAACCTTTGAACGACTCAGACGCCACAGACCCATGAAAAGTATGGTTAGCTGGCTTCACTGCGTTCAATACTAATGCTGAATTAGCATTCTCATCGGAATTTCTGGCTGGTAAATCCTCCTCATCACTATCAGCAATGGAACTTAGAACATCATCACTCAGTGGGTGGGCAGATTTCTCGCTCTGGCTGACAGGCTTAAGTGGTCTTGCAGCTTGCAAAAAAGAAGTACTCAGATCCCTGGCTAATGGATCCTCTTCATCGCTACCAACGCTGCACTTGTCATGGGGTTCTTCACAGCTCCAGTACTGCCTTGAGCCATCCTCCAGGTTGCTGCTTGTGCTGTTTTCACAGGATAAGGTGGACACTGTAGTGGAAGCCGTTGTGGGCACCAAGAGGATGCTTGTGCTGTTCCCGCATGACGAACAGAACTGCTCATCGCAGTGAAAGAAGGCAGCAAAAGGCAGATGGTGCGGTTACCACTTGACGAAGTGGTCACCGCAGTGGAAGACGGCAGCAAGAGGCGGCTGGTGGTGTTCCCTCTGGACGAACTGGTCACCACAGTGGAAGATGGCAGCAAGAGGCTGCTGGTGCTGTTCCCACACAATGAAGTGGTCACCACAGTGGAAGACGGCAGCAAGAGGCTGCTGGTGCTGTTCCCACTAGGCGAAGAGGTTGCCGCAGGGGAAGACGTTGGCTGCACGAGACTGCGACTTGGTGGCTTGCGATGCTTTGGGGCAGCTGTAGGACACAGATCTGTTTTATAATCAAGAACTGGTAAGACCTGAGAGAAATCAGCCAATGTTTACCTTAGTGCAATAAAGTGAAGGCGAGCTGGCAGTCGCTAGGAACGCTTCTCATGCATTTTTTTATTCTGATGCTATGCATTAGCACATTTCTTCTTAATCCAACTGCTGTTCATGAGCACAGAGAGCAGAAAACGTATTTCATTTAATTAAAATATTACGCCATATATTCCAGCCAGCAAATCATGTGGATAGCTAGGGAGCCTTCATACACACATGCCTCCAACCAAGTTCCCTGTGAATAGCCACTCATGCTCTGTACTACCTACCCTAATGCTCGTTCCACTCATCGCATTCATGACCATTCAGGCTTACTAGCACACACACACACACGTTCATCCACTTGCCCTCACTAGAGCTCGCTCATGCTTGCTGACCGTCACTCACCTTTGCACTAACCTCCATTCGTAAATGACCGAGTATACTACTCGGAACAACCTGCATTCGCTTCATGTTCATACTGCGTCGACTAAGCCTTATGGCATGTAGCCCTACAGCACTGATGTCTTCACACCCTTCGTCAGTCACTGAACCTCTATTACTCGGCTGTGAAATGAATGTGGGACGAGCAAATTTCAATGCACTTAAGAATCGACATGCCTATTTATCGCATGCAGTGCGAGCCATTTTTAAAAGACGAGCTATAGAGAACTTTCTGAGCCTCCATATGCAGCTTAATATCACTGTACAGAACAGAAGCCTCGCAGTAGTTTGGTTTACCAGCAAGTCAGTGGCTGTCAATACAACACATTTTCATTACCTTTTCTATGTCGACAAAGATATCGTATATTATAGTGGTCATCAGCTTTCAACTCGCCTTTGTAAGCGACTAGATAACATGTCCTTCTGCCTGGCAAGAATATAAAGAAGAAGAATTTTACTGTAACCACGCACTAAAATGAAACTGATGTGAAGGGTAGGCGTACGTATGTTTAGCAAAAAGCTGTACTTCAGAAGTGCCTAAAAAACTGTGGGTAAACCCACGATACGATTATGGGGCACGAAATAGTGGGGGTGTCTAGGATTAATTTCGGCAACCTGGGAAATTTCCTGAACGTGTACAAGTGTTATCGCATTTGGACCTCATCAAAAATGCAGCCGATATGGCAGGGAATCGGACTCACATCCTCGAACTGAGCATTTCAACACCTACCTGCTAAGCTATCATTGCCAATCAAGGAGTCAAGCACACTGACATAGAAAAAAAAATGTCAAGCTTGAAACCCATTGCACCGATTTTCATTAGGTTTGCTTCAGTTAAGATATTTACCCGCGTTCGCCAAAAACTTCCAATTCAGGCCATGAGGAATATTTCTGAAGATCAGTTTTTAAAAACCACAGAATTGAGCTGACAGCTTGGCAGGAAATGACAGTTGTGTAAACTGCAATCGCATACAACATTTAAAGGAAAGAGATGTAGAGAAAAGTTTTGAACACTAATTTCTGAGCACGACTTTGTACAACCCTTGGCATCAGTTAAATAATGAAGTTCACAGATGATCGAGCAGATGTAGTTTGCACTTTTGCAATATCTGCGTTTGCTGCAAAAGTAATGTTTGTAAACTTGGTGCTGAGCTTACTCTTGCGACTTTGCGCAGAATAAGCAAAAAAAAAAAAGAACATGGTACCTAACACGAGTTTTTCCGCATTCGGTATAACAGATCCTTTCTTTCTTTTTTTTCCTTACATATGACTGTTTCTCTACAGATATCTTTTCATTCGATCCAACGGTTGCCTCACGATGTCTCCGTGCTTTATGTGTATTCCAACTTGAAAACTAGAGTTGGACGGAGGTAAAACTTTCTCTCGAAATATGATTGGAGGTCAGGCGAGTTGGTACAAGTGGTGTAGCCAGCGGGTGGCACACCGGGCCGTGGCCCCCCCCCCCCCGAAAAAATTTCTGCCTAGGTCACTGGTTGGTACGAGTCCGCGTAACGGTTGCACACGCGAAAGTCCAGATTCCCGTTCACCCACGCCTGCGGTAGCCCCCCTCCCTTTTTTTTGATGTTGTGTAACCGTAATTAATGTAATCGATGCGTGGCATGCCTGCAGTACGCAATCGTATAGCGTACAAATTACGTCACTATGTAACTGCGGTACAGACAGCATTGCAAAACACAGTACTCACCATGCATACATATGATGACGGCATCACCAACCACCGGTCTCGCTTGATTTGGGCCAGCCAACGATTCTTTCGCGTTGGGCTCGACGGGAAGCGAAACATTCTCACTCCGTTCCGACTGTTGTTTGAACATTGTGGAACGCAACAACCTGTCATGCTTTGTTCGCTGCGAGCAACCGGTGACCGCAGTGCAAGCGAACGTTGACGCGCGAGCGCACCACAGAAAACGATGAATTCACGGCGTCAAGTTCCACTCGTCGAACTGCACAGGTATATAGAGCACGTGTAACCACTGTTTCCATGGTCGTCGCCAGTGCTACATAACTAACGCCGCGAGCTGCGAAGACAATCTGCAACCACCTGAACATTCACGGCACTGACGTTTACCAACGTTGAGCCGGCTGAGCTGAGAATCAAAATGGCGGCAGACGAAGTTGGCAACAAGGGCGACCGTCAAAACTTGCGGGGCGTCGGCGTGTACCCTTTCAAAGGCTGACACCACCCTAAAACCGGGCGGGGAGGACGTGTGTGTATGAAGGCTCCCTAACGATGGTCTATATACCGAGCCATGCATCGGAGAACGGACACGAAATTACGTACAAATCCACAATATGCATACGTACATGGTGCTAGCGCTTCCCACGACCATAATGACACTGGCATGTATTGTGCCGAGGTGCGAGTACCTGTATTTGTTTACATCGATAATTTTCAAATGTCCGTGGGCTTATGTTTTTGTTTCTCGTCGCGTTAGCCTTTGGTGACACAACGGAACACATCTTTTGAACCACCTTAGCAACACGTTTCCGGCACGATTCACAACACGCGAGCTGTCTGCCGTGCTAAGCGAAACGTCACGCGACCAGCAGTTGCAGCCTCGCAGAGTGTCCTTCGTGCTGCGGCGGCCCTAAACATGGCGGCTTGTAGTTCGCGTGAAGGGCGCTCCAGGAGGACCCCTGCAGGGCAAAATAACTACCTGTAATCCCTGAGGGGACACACTCTTGACAGTCCAGTGGGTGCTTGGCAGGCGGGTGTGTCGATCCTTATGTCATTAGTCTTTTAGCAAGTTACAGAAATACGGTACCATGCTCTCATCCAGCGGCCGTGACGGTACGCAAATACGGTAAGGCCGTACGGTAGCGCACCTCCTTTCCCGCTAGTTGTGCTTTTGCCGCCTCAACGATCGGGAAAGGGAGGAGCGTTACCGTACTTGCCTTACCGTATTTGCGTACCGTACTTCCGTAACTTGCTAAAGACTCTATTGCAGACAGTGCACCACGTCGCTTTATTCCTCACCGCGCGCGCGGACCCGATTCAAAATAGATTATGTTATGCCGCCCAATTTCTCGTGATTTTTAGACGGGCGTTTTGAAGTGCCCCTGCCGACGCGCATGGTGCATGGCGGTCGTCGTTGTAGCAAGCTAATGCCACGGTGCAGGGTTATGGCCATGGACAAGTTCCCCCACTCGCCCGCCGCGCTGCTCTGGTTCCCATCATCGCAATGATCGTGCTCATGGCGCTCGTCATCTTCCCACCGTCTTCTTCCTGCTCAGCCTCATCACGAAACGTAAGCACAATATCCATATATACAGCCTTGATATACAGTGTGGTCTACGTCAATAGGATCCGTGTAAACGCGTGAAACGCGAATCGCATCAGCGCTGCTGACACTTGAAGCGGCGCATTCACAGAATGCATGTAAGTATTGTGGTGTTGTTGTTTTGGGTTTACTTATGTTATTCGTTGCCTTTACCGCCTCCCCCCCCCCCCCCGGCGCGCACGGCCTCGCCACACGCGCCGAACACCACCGCGGGTTCGAGCCCTGCGCGCTTCATGCAGGGTGCCGCGTCCTCGCTTGTCTCGCGCCGTGTACTGTTCGCAGTGCTGCGCACGAGAACTCGGCCGATCACCGCGAAGGGACGGCGAGCCCTCGCGCGCAGCGAGGGAGACCCTAGGCGACACTCTCGAAATTAGTTGTGTTATTACTGGGATTTTAGTACCAAAGAGATCAACCGTTTTTACACCAGAACCTATCGTAAATTAACATAATACACATGGCACCACTTAGCTACACAGTTATAAGCTATATCGATTAGTGGCCGTGAATAGCACACCTATAAAACAAACAAACAAACAAACAAACAAAGAATCAAGTTTGGAGAGCCGACCTACACTTCGGCCAGCGCTCCCGCGACCCGCGATCTCGCACCCCAGAGCAGAAGAAACAGAACAGACATACGAACACTTGAGAGAAGCATACGGTGCTCGATAGCGAGGCGCTGCCTCGGGACTTCGAGACCGCGGAAGGCAGCGCGCGCCCGCCGAGGACGGGGCCCTGACGCAACGACGTAACCACCGGCTGGCGACGAAGAACAAAAAACAAAGGATCGCCGCCGGTCGGAGAGGCCAAAGCGCATACGCACCCTCAGGCGTCCCGAAGTGGTTTCCCCGAACCCCGTCGCGCGCCCCGCTTCTCGGGCGAGCGCGAGCAAGGTCCGAATCCCGCCAAAATTAGGCCAATGGGACACCGTGTTTAAAATTTTAGGGGCGTGGTGGGAGAGAAGGGACGGCGATTTGTGACCAGCTGCTACCCGTCCGGTCGGGAGGAGAGAGACAGAGGGAAGATGGCGTCGAGCAACTGATGCGGACGCCTGAATTCCCACAGTACACAAGAGCACGCCACAACAAAGCAGAAAACTGGGCGAGTTGGTTTTTCCTTGAATAAACTTTAGTTGAAAGTTAGCGCTTGTGTTGTCGTGATCTTCTCCCTTTGTCCCCGTTGTAAGTGCGCGCTTTCCTGTGACGATGAAGAGCACGCCACACGTCTTCGGAAAGTGCAAACATGAGACGGCTACCGGCGTGTACAGACGAAACGCATTCGCCGGACCCAAGGGGGTGCTCCACAAGGTGCACTAGGAAATACGATATATAACTGCAGTTAAGCCTGCAAGAAAATGTCCCCCATACCTTCCTTAAAGGGACCCCTGACACCAAATTGAAACCTCGAGATGTTTTTGTTGTTTGACTTTCCTGTATACGGGGACACACCTGACTGATTATTATTGCACGAATGTTGCCTTTAAGATATCTTAATTTGGTTTAAAGTAAGCGTGAGTGCTCATTTGAGTTGGCTGCACCTCGCGACATCCTGGTATGACGTAGATAGAGGCCCCGTGTGACGTTCAACGAGTAAAGCAAGTATTGTGGACGTCACGGAAGGTTTGCGGGGTGCACGTGCACAATACGACGACTGGCACCCGGCGAGGTCTATTGTTCCGCACCCCTCTCGCTTTGTTATCGGGCTGCTCTCGAGGTAGTTTTCGTGAGGGGACACGCGCTTAACAGAGGGAAAAATCTAGGGACTTTAGTTCTACCGCGCGCGGGGCCCCGATTTGAAAACCGCGCTTTCAACGTCACCACAGCTTGAGTGCACGTGGTCTCTGGCGCTCCCCCGCATGGGGCGCTAGTTTCTTGTGGTTTTTAGGCGGGCGTTTTGAAGTGACGCTAAAATGGTCACAATTAACTACGCTAGAATTAGTTATACGATACGCTAGAGCATTTACGATTTAACTTAGGGATTACCAGACACAAAGCTACAAATTACAGTAAAAAAGCCACCAACAAAAATTTTGCTGTCAGGGGCCCTTTAATTAGTTTCCTTATCTTCGTTACGTTGTGTTTAACAAAGAAACGAGCCCTCGACCAGTGCCCCTGTTTCGTTGATACGCATTCATGTAAACGCGGCGGCATTGTCCTGTGGACGGCACGAGTTTTGTTGAGCCAAAAAGCAAAAGTCTTTGCTAATTGTTGGATATCATCGCAGTGCATGCGCGCCGCTAAGCGGCGTCACAAATTAAGGGGGCCCTGCAACACTTTTTGAACATGGTCAGACAACGCTGCCGATCGTTAGTATACTACAATTCTGTACGCAGCGGGGAATTCACAGTTACGTTTCAAGGAGAGCGTGAAATTTCTCGCTCTTCTCTCGGCAAATTACCTAATCGACAAAACCAGGCCCGTAACTAGGGGGGGGGGTTGAGGGGGTTCTGACCCCCCCCGAAATTTTTTTGATGCTTTAACTTTTCGGGTGATACTAAAATATTTACACGCCTTCACAGCGACCACCAGCTGCCAAAGTTACACTGCAACTTTCCTGGCATTGCTTCCCTCTTCTTCCTTTCTTCAAACCTACCCTTTTACCAGAACACCTCAGCGCTCCCTCCCCCGCACGCGCACCTGCCCTATTTGTACAGCTTTGCACTTCGCCCTCGCGTTCCTTCGAGTCTTTTTTTTTTTTTCGTCTTTCACCCCGTAGCAGCTCCTTTATTGATTCCAGATGCTTTCCTTGTGCATTGCCGCTGGAGAAGTTATCCGTCTGTGTGGACCGCACGTGTCGGCTTTGGGTTCCTACGAAAAGCGCGTCTCCTTCTGTGAAGGTAAACAGTTCGACAGCAACGGCAACACCAACACGACGTGCGCAAATTTGCCAGGGAACGAAACCCCTAAGCGGAAAAACTCAGCGGCGCATTCCGAGGACGCAGGCTGCAGGGTAAACTTTTCTCAAACTGTAGTCCTCGCCACCGAAACGAATCATCGAAGATGACATCTACTGAAAGACTGGCATATCCGAGCAACTTCGAACAACCTTAACCACACGCAAGGACATCTACCTCTTCTGTACACAGAAGGTATATGCGCCTCCCTACAAAGCGCACAAAGCGAGGATACAGCCGGCACACAATCCGGCACCAGCGGTCAACTTTCACAGGAGAGAAAAAACGCCGCCAAGCTGGGCTGCGCGCGGGAGTACAGAGGCTGACGTCGCAGCCTACAAAGTGCATTTTTGGGGGGTCACGGCTATTTAATTAGCGCAGCCCAGAGAGAATTATGCAGGCGCCCAGGGAGCCGTCTGTGAAAAGGTGACTTTTTCACAGGAACGGAGCAACACCTCCTTTCTGGACTGTACCAGGGGAGTGCAAATGTTTCGGCAGTGCATTCTTGGGGGTTCACGTATATTAAGGGGAGTATGCAGTGCCCGTGGAGTCTTCTGTGAAAAGGTCTTTAAGTAGCGTTAACCCAGTTTGCTGCAGCTGGAGTACAATAATGGGCCTGCATGCACACCAGCTGTAGCGGCGTTCAGAAAACACATGCGCCACGCGGGAGCCGGCGCGTTCATCACACTTCTACATTCTAGCCACTGCAAAGTGGATAAGAGAGGAAGAAACATCGCCCGCCGTTCACGCCAGGCAGTCTAAGCAGTCGCAAACGTCTTTTTGGAGCCACTGGCCACTTCTGTGTGCGTGCACAGGATTGCGGCAGCAAAATGAAAAGACACTCTGCAACAACGAAGCAAAGGAGTCTTGCGTCTTACTTCAAGAAAGTTCGAAACCGATGAAGCGGACGGAGAAGAACCGCCTCCTTCGAAGGATAAATACTTCGCCCTCCTCAGCACTGGTGGAAAGCCAAGCGCGTCCGAACTTCTGTAGCGACTCAGGAGAATGCACCGGTTTATATGAATCACCTGAGAACGAACACAAGCAGGACACCCATGCGCCGCCGGGAAATGATGGTGGCCGCAGTGCAACTCCAAGTGACCTTTGTTCTACGTTCAACGCTGGGCAAAGTGACGCCTTTACCACTGGGCAATGCCAAGGAAGGTGAGTGGCATGGCACCTACACATTCTGGTTCGCCTCCCCTCACACGTCTCTGATCTCTTTACTGTCTCTGCTTACGTACGGAACGACCTAACCTGCTGCCATTCCCGTCGCCGACTTTGCGCTGGCGACGCTAGAGTGGCAGCTTGTAACACATACATACCGTTTTTTGTACCGCGGTTACATTGTGTTACTTCATCAGGAGCCGTTGGTCGCGGTGTCCCCAGCTTTGGTGGTGCTATTGTCCAAACTTATTTCTTGCTTTAACCAGAATTTGAGGTTGACATAACCAATTTCTTTATTTGGGTACAAATATTGAAAAGTACCATCGAATTATTACAAGTAAGCGATGTACTTGTTTTATTCACGAAAATAAGCCAGTATAAATCTTAAAAAATGGCAGCCGTTCTACAACGCAAACCCCCCCCGAAAAAAATTCCTGGGTACGGCCCTGGACAAAACCGACTACGTCAACGGAGGAAAGGACCCGGCCATTGGCTTACATTAGCATTCTTGTGTTGCATAATTAACGCAGCCACGTGCTTCCCCGCGCTCTGCAGTTTGCTAGAATTTGAGAAGTACACGGGCCTCTAGCATTTTCGCATCCATCGAAATGCAGCCGCCCGTTTTCAGCGCTCTCGTCGGGACGGAAGGAGAGAAAAGGGCACTCAAAGATGTGCAACAAATCCCTGTATACTCCGCTCTTGGCTCGTACTAGACAGATTCTGAAATTGAGAGCGCAGCTGTTTATGATCGGCAGACCACCGTGGAGCGCGTTCGCAAAAACTATCATCATCATGCCGGCGCGCGCTCTCCTCCCGTTGCGGCCATTTGTCCGGCGTGGCACGTTGTAACTCGGATGGGGGAGAGAGCGAGTACAGAGAGAATTAGGAAGAAAGAGCTTATAGAGAGAAGGAAAGAAAAAGAAATAAAATAGAAAAGACAACGAAAGAAAAAGACAGAGAAAGAAGGAGACAGAAGAAAGAGGAAGAAAGAAATAGAGAGAGAGAGAGGAAGGAAGAGAAAAGGATAAGAAGAGCAAGAAGAAAGAAATACGAAGAACAGAGACAAAAAGAGATAGGCAAAAAACAGACAGAAAGAGAGAGGAAAAATAAGAGAAACAAGGCCCAGCCTTGCGCCCTACAGCGCAAACCACGCCTTCTTCCTTCTTTTCTTTTTTTTTGCAATTGATTCGTGAAGCTCTTACGTCCTTGTGTTCCATAATACAGTACAGGGATGCATGCATGATGGAGCTGTCTATAGACTTGGGCGACATCTCACAAATGTTGCACTAATCCATAACGCTCATTCGTTTTGCTCGTTTCCCATAAAAGAAAAAAAAAAAAAGAAATGACTGATTACTCGACGTTGAACCGTGGCGACTCGTTCACACCAAGTATTCATTGCAAGAAAATTGCTGCTTGCTGTTGCCTCACTTACTTATTTATTTACGTCAGAGCTGGCGAAGGAAAACAACGTGCACCCGTGCGATTAACGAAAAGATGATTACTTATCGGTGAAGAAGATAGGCAATATAAATTGAACTCTATGCGTATGCCGCAGACTTGGAACTGACTTTGTTCAGGAATCTCAGCGCGTTTATAAATAACGGTCTCATGATATACGCAAGAAAAATACCATCTTTAAAGTTCACGGTGACAATAGAAGATCATGGCTGAATGGATGAAGATGATCAAGTTTTCATGAATACAATCAAACCATGTTTTCCGGTAGTCCTTTCGTGTCTTAATATCAATCGTGGACAGCAATGGCGGGCACTGCTTCGTTCAGATAGTCCTCGATGTTGTTTGGATTTTCGGAATTTTCGTGCCATTTGAACTGTACACTTCCCACGGCTGTTTCATGCCTTGTGAAATCGTCGTGTGTGCTTTTGTGCTCTATCCGAGAGCATCTCATCGTCACAAGCTCCCTTAATATTTACAAGATATTCACAGAGGAAAATAGTCCGACAGTCAATGTGATGGTTGTTGTTCCCAAGGAGGTTTAAAGAAAATTCTGGAGTGGAAGCTCTCGAAACACCCTGCCAGCGAAAGTGAAGCCAGCTTTTGCCCACCAAAGAGCTCGGAAACATGCTCTTTCCTGGTGGTGCCTACTTAGAGATCAAATGGCTTTGATCTGTTAGTGTAAATGCTACGTTAATTATAAAATAAAAGGCCGTTGTTGCCAACAAAAGTAACCCGTCGAGAGAAGTATTGTCGATTGATATCCAATGAAATTTGCCATGACTTTAAGGCTTTTATAAGAAAACTAGTAACACAAAGACATACTTGCAGCAGTATCTGACCCGTCAAAGTTGCCATATTAAACTTCTCTGGCGTGCGTGGAAAACGCTCTCTTTCCTTCGCCAAACGCGGATGGTTTATCATGCCCCTACTGAGATGGCGGGCGCAGCCGCCATCTTTTGGTGGGCACGGCTTCACTATTGCGCAATAATTGCCACTCCAGCAATCTTTTTAACCCCCAGGACACGTCGTCCTCTTCCTTCACTTGACCCTTGTGATAGCTGCGACACCGCAACATCGACCCCCAGCGGCGAAAGCGCCGACCCGGCACCTGCTATAGAAGTTGTTGGGCGAAAGGTACGGCTTCAAGCGGGCGACGACGTCGGAAGATATGGAAGGCGCGGCAGGGTCTAGAGGGTCTATTTCATAGGTAGCGTCAGTCACCTGGCGCAGCACGGCAGGGGCCGGGGTACTTAGAAAGAAGCTTTTCGGACAGGCCAACATGCCGAGAACGAGCTGCTCGTCACCCGGATTAAAGTGGACGGTGGTGACTGTCAACTGCATCTTTATGGCGCACGTGCGAGTCGGAAAGACGTCGATCTGGCGGGCCTTTTCGGCTGTGGCTGTCGACAGCGTTGGGTACGAGCGCGTCGAACGGCAAAGTCGGTTCTCGTCCTTACAAGAGACGCGAGGTGTTGTAAGCAAAAGTGACAAAGGGTAGCGCAGTGTACCAGTCGCGATGATCACTCGAGACATACATGGCGAGCATGTTAGTGACCGTGCGATTGAGACGTTCTGTGAGGCCGTTTGTTTGTGGACGATCGTAATTAAGCTTGTGCCTGGTTGAACAAGAACGAAGTTGGTCAGGTCATCGATTACCTTGCATAAAAAGCAGCGACCCCGGTCCGTGAGAAGTTGACGAGGAGCGCTGTGGTGTAAAATGACGTCTTAATTGTATCAAAAAGCCGGCGACGTCTGTAGCGCAGCTGCTCGGGAGAGGATGGCAAAACGGGCTGAATAATCGGTAGCGACGGCGATCCATCAGTGTTCGCAAGAGGGAAAGGACTGAGAAGGTCAAGGCCGACACGAAGAAAAAATGCTCGGCAGGTACGTCGATAGGTTGAAGGAGCCCGGCGGGGTGTATAGCTGGCCTTTTCCGGCGCTGGCACGACTCGCAAGAAGCAACGTAACGACGCACGGAACGGTAGAGGCCGGGCCAGAAAAAGCGTCGGCGGACACGGTCATATGTTCTGGCAACACCAAGGTGACCGGCGGTTGGTACATCACGTGCACGAAACAATGAGAGGATGGATGAAAGTCGGTCGAGATGAGGTTGGGGCAAACACAATGACGTCGTCCAGGTAACAAAGGCAGATAAAGCTGCGCAAAAGCGTGTCCATCACCCGCTCGAACTTGGCCGGCGCATTGCACAAGGCAAACAGAATAACTCTGAATTGGTAGAGGCTGCAGTGGCGTGAATCCAGAAAAATTTCAAGGGGGGACACTTATCTCGATGCCATAGCGGCCATTTTTAAGCTGGGGTGAAGTCCCGCGCCGTAACCGTAACCTTAGTTCGAGAGGCGACCGCTACAGGCGCAGCTCGCGCGAAAGAGAAGTCTTCTTCCTTTTGTTCTTCGAGAGTCTCGATGGTGATATTAACGCAGGCAAAACCACATATAGCATAGCCAACTGTAGCATGCGGCACTCGTTCCACTCCGGCGCGTGCTCTAGTTTGATAGGAGACAGCCAGAGGGCCACAACTGCGCGATTCCTCTCTCTTTCGACAGTCTTCAGTCAGTGCGCACCGCTGCACACGCACGTTCGAGCGCAAACAAGGCGCCGAGCGTAGCGCGGCAAGTACACAGTACTGCTCTCGAAATCCGCAACACTTTATTGCCTGCGGCAACCACAAAACGCAGTACAACGCCCGCTCCCAAAGGCGGCGGGAGAAGCAAAACAGGCTTAACCACGCCACGGGCGAAAGTACAACACAAAGGATGCCGCGAGCACGTCTCCGCGGGCAAAAGGGCTCACGGGGACACGCCGCTGAGAGAAACGTTCCCTCGCTACTATGCTGCGAGCTCTCACGATCAGCGACCAAAACAGGGCCCGATCGCTCGAGCAAGGGCAAACTCCGCTCGCGTTGGCTTCGATAGGTACGGTTTCGGCGTAGTAAGACCACGCGCGAATGCACCGCACCGCTCTTCAGCCTAGCGTTCGGAAAAGGACAACGTAAGGTAAGCGCTCGCCGCAGGCGCAAGGCACCGTTGGCGAACTCCGTCCGAGCGAGCCCAAACAAAGGAGCCGACGGACAGGAAAGAAAATGCGTGCTTACCCTACGAGGTCCAGAGAGAGTCTGACCAGTCTGACTCCCCCCGCCGCGCGCAACGTCTCGCGAGACGCGAGCACGCGAGACTCGAACGTGGCGCCACCGTCGCGATTCGGCGCCGGGGTGAGGGGGTTTAACGTCACCCCCGCTCGCCCAGCGCCGTAGGACGGCGGAGGAGGGGAGCGACATGATCGGACATGAGGATGGCAGAAATAGGCGAAAAGCCCGCGCAATGGCGACGGGCAAGCCTCAATCCCCACATCCCCCTCTCCTAAATTTGCCCTTTACCGGTCTGCAAAGGCAGCCGGCGGTCACCCACGCAGTTAAAATAACACTGCTATGAGCAACCACTAGCCTCAGTCCAGCCCTGGAGCTGCTGCTAAAAAAAAGAATACATTATAATGCGAGAAAAATCAATAACAAAAGACAATGCGATTGAAACACATAATACAATAAAATGGCGCTGCGGAAGGGAGGTAATTAAGGAAATTAAGAAAAGTGTTCGTGATGCTTGCACGAAAGAGCGTTCACAGCGCGGAGGGGATCGAGGCGGAGGCAGGAGGCTTCTTTGAAGTCCCCACACCGGGAACGGGCTCACCGATGGCGCGTCGCTCCTGACGACGATTGGCCTGTGAGTTCGACGAACGTCGCTTCGGTGGTGGTGCGAAGGTCCCGAATTTTTCGGCCGTATACCGGGAGACCTCGCTGGGACAGCCGGCCCTTTTTTTTGGGAATCAATAAGGCCGACCCGAACTGGCTGCGAGGCGTCCTGAGGTCGGCAGAGAGCAGGCATATAGCTGCTTGTCAGCTGGCCTAGCGCAGGAGCCGTGATGGAGAGGGCAGCCAGGCTTCTCGACGACGGCCGAGAGCAGGGGCACCGCTGGTCTGTCCGCCGTCAGCGGGTCATTGACCCGAGTGTCCACGTAGATGAGGTGAATTCACCACGCGCACTCTTTGCAGGCACGCACCAATGCACCACGCACGTACGCACGCACACACATACGTCACCGCACATAGCAGCGCTTTCACCGAGCGCGGCCGAAGTTCGCCGTCCAAGGCCACTGCGCCTCACTTTTCACGGTGTCATGTCGCCAACCGCGCGCGCTCGCGTGGGAAGGCGCAAAGCGTCCTTCGTTCCTCTCCCCCCGCAAAGCACCAGTATTCACGAATGCTTCCGCAGGCACAATAAATAAAACACGGATAGAAAGTAAAGAGAACAAAATGACAGTCAATATGTGGCAAAACACAACTGAAAAAAAAAACGTATTAAATACACATGAGTATTCAAATAAAAACAAGAAAAAATACACTAGCAGCAAACTGGGCGAGCCGACTTCTTTACGAGCACTGGCCGTAAAGAAGCTAGCATACTGAGGCTAGAAAGTAACTGAGGGCCTTCGGTTGCGGAAAACAGAGTCCGCCGTCCGGCGCGAAATCACAAAGGTGGCCGCTTCCTCAGATTATACCGATGCGGGGTCCGAATGCGGTCCGCCGCACCGGGTGTGCCCCGTTGCTTGCGCGAAGTGCCACAGGGGGCTGGCGCGAGCTCGTCAGACAGTGATACAAAGGCTTTCAGGTCTGCGATATGGGCACGGCTGAGTTTTCCCGAAATGGGATCTTTCAGCAAGTACGCGAGTGGAGTCCAAGCTTTCTCCACTCGGTACGGACCAAGCCACTTAGGAGCGAGCGAGGCTGAGAACCCCTTACTCGCGTCGCTAAGGGCGTGGTTGCGCTTCAGGACAAGATCGCCCACCTCAAATGCTAGGTTGCGATGCTTGCGGTCATATTGGGCCTTCTGCTGAGCCCTAGACGACGCCAAACTTTGCCTTGCTTTACAGAAAGCTCGACAAAGCCGGTCCCGAAGCTGTGACGCGTACGCCGAACAGTCTGGCTGCGTCTCCTCGTCCCCGAGCTGGCATTGAATGACACTGGTCACCGGATTTGCCAACTCCCTTCCAAAATTTAAGAAGGCGGGCGAGAAACCAGTCGAGCGACTCTCGGATGTTCGAATGGCGAACGCGAGCTCGCTCAAATGGTCTGCCCAGTCCCTTTGACTTTCGGCAAAGGCCGCCAACATTGGTTTGAGCGTACGATTGACGCGCTCCGTCAAATTGGACTGGGGATGGTAGGGTGAAGTGGTGCAGTGATCAATTCCAAGGGAACGGCACGTGACACCAAACACCCGAGCGGTGAAATACGAAGCGTTGTCAGTGATTAGCCTTTCCGGAAAGCCGAACCGGCAAAACACTTCCTGCAGCTTCTCGAGCACCGCTCGCGCTGTCACCTTCCGAAGAGGGAACAATTCCACCCACTTCGAGAAGTGATCCACGACTACCATGAGGTGAATGAACCCCTGCTTACTTCTGGGAAAAGGTCCCATTAGATCGCAGGTGGCCACTTGCCACGGACGCTCACTGACAATCGGTTTCATCAGACCAGGTGGCTTGCCACCCCTAGACTTCACCGTTTGACTGACGTGGCAGGAACGGCAATAGCGATAAACGTCACGCTTCATGCCGGGCCAGGTCACCGTCTTGCTCAGTTTTGCGAAAACTTTGGAGCCACTCAGGTGACCGGCCATGGGTTCGTCGTGAGAGGATCGCAACAGGGCGGCTCTCAGACTTTTGGGCATAAACACCTTAAACGGATCGATGGACTCGTCATCGGTGGCTACGTATTTCAGCAGGAGCCCGTCATGGTCCAGCAAATATGAATCCGCGGGGGACTCAGCGACACACGCTGGTTCCAGCCCCCCTTCCGCGCCCGCTGCAGGGCAAGCAGCGTAACGGCGCTCCGTCTCCCTGAGACCGTCGCAAATTTCGCGACAAAACGGATCACTTTGCTGAGCCTTCAGAAGCTCTTGTCTGCTGAAAGAGATTCCCATTCTCCCAAAGGGGAACCTGGTATCGCGCCCACTCAGGACCGCAGCAACCGCCGCTCAATTGCGTCGGCGTCACGGGTTCGCTCTCGGCATCGTGGCCTTTGGAGGGCTCACCCGCTGGCCGGCGTCGCGGTGCGCTGTTTGCCTGGATAGCAGCCAGGGTTCGTCCGAATGCGGGGACTCGCCCTTTTCGCCGAACGGCGGCGAAGCCGCTGTTTCGCCCCCACCGCTTGCTTGTGCAAAGGCACCGCTAGCGGCTGTCGCACCGGAATCAAGGTTCTCGGCAGACAATGGGGCACGAGATAGCGCGTCAGCTACCACGTTGGTGCTCCCCTTTCGATACTGCACTGCAAAGTCATAGTGCTGTATCAAGAGAGCCCAGCGCGCCAGCCTGCCCGCAGGCTCACGGAGCCGCATCAGCCAGCTGAGCGCACTGTGATCCGTTTGCACCACGAATTTCGTCCCATCAAGGTAGACGTCAAATTTTCGCAGTGCAAACACGATGGCGAGGCACTCCTTTTCGGTAACGGAATAATTTTTCTCCGCGGGTACCAAGGAGCGGCTGGCAAAGGCCAACGGCTGCAACACGCCATCGTATTCCTGTAGGAGAAGGGCTCCTAATCCCAGATCGCTCGCATCAGTCTGTACAACGAACGGTCTGGTCAGGTCGGGGAGTCTGAGCTGCGCTGTCTCCGCAATGGCGCTAGACAGTCGGCAAAACGCCTCTTGCTGCTCAGGTCCCCATCGCCAAACAGCAGACCTACCCAAGAGCTTGGTCAAGGGCGCCTGCAGTCGGGCACAGGACGGTATGAAGGAACGGTAAAAGTTAACCATTCCCAAAAAGCGGCGAAGGCCACGTACGTCCTTGGGCACGGGGAAATCGAGGATTGCTCGAAGTTTCTCCCGATCCGGCTCAATGGAGCCTTCGCCCAGCGTAAACCCGAGTAACTGAATACGGGTCTGCGCTAATTGGGCTTTCGCGGGATTTAACGTCATCCCGGCAGCCCGCACCCTCTCGAGCACATCGGCAACATGGGCCAAGTGCTCTTCGAAGGTTCGTGAATAAATCACGATGTCGTCGAGGTAGCACAAGCAGTATGACCACTTTGCTTCCCGAGGACGCGGTCCATGAGTCTTTGAAACGTCGCAGGAGCATTGCAAAGACCAAAGGGCATACGAGTGAACTCGAACAACCCTCTGTGGGACGTGAAAGCAGTATTGCACTGGTCACGCTCACCCATCCGGACCTGTAGGTAACCTTTCGAGGCGTCAAGCGTGTTAAAGTACCGTGCATCACCCAGGTTTCCTACGATGGAGCTTATCGTAGGGAGCGGATAGGCATCCTTACGAGTCACTCCGTTCAGACGGCGATAGTCGACGCACAGGCGATGACTGCCGTCTTTCTTAGGCACCAACACAATTGGAGACGCCCAGGAGCTAGACGAACGGCGAATAATGCCTGCCGATAGCATGTCGTCTAGCAAGCCGTCGATAATCTGCCTTTTGGCGAGACTGACGGGCCTGGGGTTACACTTCAAAGGAAGCGCGTCGCCAGTTTCGATCACGTGGCTGACAAAATCGGTACAGCCCGGTTGATCGGTGAAGAGCTCGTCGTACTGCCGTAAAAGTGCCGACAGACGAGCCTTCTGTGTATCATCCAAATGAGTCGCACAGGCGATCAAAGGATGTGGTGCCTCTTCGTGTCGTGTCGGTCGATCCAAAAGGGGGTTTCGAGCCGACGAGCGCGTACTGCCGGAGTATGACCCCGAAGTTTGCGCGCGACACGGTTCGTGCCGTGCCTCTCGTTCCCAAAGGGGACTGTGAGAGGAGGAATGCGTTGAGCAGGGGTATGACCCCGAACTCTCCGCGTGGCACGGTTCCGACGTTTCTGCGGCAAAGGCAACAGTAAGCGCCGGAGGGCTGATGAACGGCTTGAGTTGGGAAAAGGGCCCATCACGATAGCCGCCATTCGCAATGTCCACAACGATCCCGGTCTTCAAAAGAAAGTCCCGACCGAGAATCACAGGAACATTGAGCCCTGGGAGATGAACAAAACGCGCGCGTCTCATTCGATCTCCCCATCTGACAGTCAACCTTGCGGCGCCAGCCGAATGGGCCACGCCTGTCGCAAGAGTGAATGTCGTTCGGCAGTCCCGCAAGCGCACCGAATGCTTCTGCAAGTGGGACAGTACCTGTTCGCCAAACAACGAAGCGCTAGCGCCCGTGTCTAGCAACGCCGAAAATTCACGGCCGGCAATAATGACCGGAATGAACGGCGCGTGCGTACCAGCAAGACTGCTTGCCCTGTACGCAGAGGGGATAAGCAAAGGTTGGGTCGCCTTCACGAACGACCCGCAAATCCGTTTCCCTGCCTCACAGGAGGCCTAGATCCGGTGCACTCCCTTGCTATGTGCCCTCTTTCACGGCAGCGAAAACAGCGCACTCCATCTCGGTCTCGTTCACGAGACGGAGCAGCCTCGAGCTGCTGTGATCGGCTCGCCACGTTATCACAGGATACGTATCGACGAGCGTCACCCACACTGCGTTGGGTCGGATGGCGTCCTTCGTGTGGGTTTTCAGGTGGTGCAGCACAGGCTGCCCGCCTTTCGTGCGTGTAGGGATCAAGAGCGCGAGCGCTCAACTCCCACGCGCAGCCACTGGCAGCCGCAAAGGCAGCGCCGTGGGGCTGCTGTTGGGGCACGGCCCCTCGCCATGCGCAGCGCGGCTCAAGGGCCTCGCTGGCTGGCGGCGGCGGGCGATAGGCACGCGCGGCGAGAAGGTCGCCTTGAATGCGCTTTGCCTCGGCGGCCAGCTCCTCCAAATCGCGGAAGCGACCGCCGCGCAGGTACGCCGAAAAGGTCGGATGTGCCTGCCGAATCACCCGTTCGACGCGTTCCTCGTTCGAGGCCCTGGGCTCAGCGATAGAGAAAAGGTCGTCCATCGCGCGTACGTACTCCTGAAGCGACTCATCAGGAGCTTGTGTACGGAGCTCGAGCTCTCGCCGCATCCTACTTTCGTAGTCAGCGGGTAGGAATTCGCGCAGAAAGGCCGCGCGGAACTCCTCGAGGGTTGCTGCTCGGTAACCGGAAAGCCGATACCACCTCGCCGCCGTATCAGTCAGTGCAGCCGGGACGACGCGTCCGAGCACCTCCTGATCGTCCAAGCCCATTGCTCTCTGATAACGTGACAGAGAGTCAAGGTAGTCTCGGGCGCTGAGCAAATCCCCGTATCCGCTGTATGTTGGCACAGGCAACATAACAGCGGGGTGGGCGCGTTTCGGAACGGCCGAAAGCGTTTGGACAGCTCCCGAGAGCGCTTGGATCATCTCGACGGCGTTTTGCAGCAGCGTCTGCGTCGCACCTGCTTCACAGGAAGCCGTTGGTGCGTTAGCGGCGCGGTCGAGCGAAGGTGAACAGTCTCCCAGCTCGATCAGTGGTGCGGTTTCAAAAGGACTACCGCCCTGCGCGCCATTCCCAGAGCAAAAGAGGCTCCTAGAGGGATTTGCCTGTTGTCGAACATAATCGCCACTTGGGGCGGCCGTCGACAATACAGGCGCCTGCTCAGCGTGCGGTCGAACTGTCGGTTGCACGGCTGACGGCGGGCAAAAGTCGGCAAGGGCCAAAGCCTGCGTCCCGTCAATTCCACAGGGAACCGACTGAAAGCGCTGTGCCGTCGAACTGCCACGCATTTCGAAGGGTACTGCAGCAGTCGAAGGCGCCTGAGCGCACCGTTCGGGTAGGGCAAAGGGCCCAGTCCGCAACGACGCACCATCTCCAAAGGGAGCTGGCAGGCGCTTTGTGTCGTCCCCACAGGGGGTTGCGACACGTATGGGTGCACAAAGGTGCCCCTCGACAGAGGCACTGGCCTCCTCGTGCAACGCGGCGTCCGCCAGAAAAGTCAACGGACAAAAATCCCGCGAAGCAGACATGTTGCGGCGAGCCCGAGACGCACAGGCGTACTGACTCGCTAAGAGCAGTCAAAAGCTTAATGAGCTTTTGATACCGCGTTGGGCGCCAGTGTAGTGTGCACGTACCTCACAGGAGTACGGCCACTAGCGTGGGTTCGGACTTAGCGAGCCACCGGGCCGCGTCTGCCGTCGCCTCGCGTGAACTAGCGCACCGCTGCACACGCACGTTCGAGCGCAAACAAGGCGCCGAGCGTAGCGCGGCAAGTACACAGTACTGCTCTCGAAATCCGCAACACTTTATTGCCTGCGGCAACCACAAAACGCAGTACAACGCCCGCTCCCAAAGGCGGCGGGAGAAGCAAAACAGGCTTAACCACGCCACGGGCGAAAGTACAACACAAAGGATGCCGCGAGCACGTCTCCGCGGGCAAAAGGGCTCACGGGGACACGCCGCTGAGAGAAACGTTCCCTCGCGACTATGCTGCGAGCTCTCACGATCAGCGACCAAAACAGGGCCCGATCGCTCGAGCAAGGGCAAACTCCGCTCGCGTTGGCTTCGATAGGTACGGTTTCGGCGTAGTAAGACCACGCGCGAATGCACCGCACCGCTCTTCAGCCTAGCGTTCGGAAAAGGACAACGTAAGGTAAGCGCTCGCCGCAGGCGCAAGGCACCGTTGGCGAA
Source organism: Rhipicephalus sanguineus (assembly GCF_013339695.2). Taxonomy (NCBI): domain Eukaryota; kingdom Metazoa; phylum Arthropoda; class Arachnida; order Ixodida; family Ixodidae; genus Rhipicephalus; species Rhipicephalus sanguineus. The sequence continues at coordinate 210,706,700 of NC_051177.1, forward strand.
CTCCGTCCGAGCGAGCCCAAACAAAGGAGCCGACGGACAGGAAAGAAAATGCGTGCTTACCCTACGAGGTCCAGAGAGAGTCTGACCAGTCTGACTCCCCCCGCCGCGCGCAACGTCTCGCGAGACGCGAGCACGCGAGACTCGAACGTGGCGCCACCGTCGCGATTCGGCGCCGGGGTGAGGGGTTTAACGTCACCCCCGCTCGCCCAGCGCCGTAGGACGGCGGAGGAGGGGAGCGACATGATCGGACATGAGGATGGCAGAAATAGGCGAAAAGCCCGCGCAATGGCGACGGGCAAGCCTCAATCCCCACAAAACTGACGCTCTGATAGTGACACTGGGGAAGACGCCTGTGGGTTGGAGCCGCGCATCGTCAGTATCTATATGTGCGGTGCTTGACTTGCGAGGTTTCACCTAAGGGCCTACCATCACAGTCAAATATGTCAGAGTAGGTTATAAGGAGATCACCGAGCATAGATGGAGAGTTTTCATTTTCTCGGAGGGGGCCCGAGTTGTTGCTCTTCCACATTTCTATCTAACTCTCTCTCTCTCTCTCTATATATATTGTAAGCACATTTAATGCACTTCATCGTTCTCATTTGTACATAGCCATCATCATCCCTGTTCTTCTTCTTCTTCGTGGTTCTGTGCCGAGGCAGACACTGGAATAAACGGTTCTGCTGGCGTTCTCTGGTCTGGTCGTCCTGCGTCTTTCACAGTGGTGGAGGTTCGTCAAGATCCCGACGTCCTCCTGCGTTCCCGTCCTACCTGGAGCTTCGATCCGGTCGCCGCTTGCGCCCGGCCACCCCTACAGCTATGCAGCCATCGGACCACACCGCGAACCCTAACGCTACAACGCCGATGTCACCGGCTGCCCGCTCTTCGTCAACTGTAACAAGCCCTCAACGCGAACCACCCGTGTTTGCGGGTCTCCGCGGTGACGACGTCGACGACTGGCTCGACATTTACCACCGCGTGAGTGCAGTCAATCGGTGGACCGAAGCAGAGAAATTGACTTATGTCCCATTCTATCTCACCGGTGTGGCGAAAACGTGGTATTTTAATCATGAAACTGACTTCGCCGATTGGTCCGCTTTTACCGTCAAGCTGCGGCAAATCTTCGCATGCTCATCGGGCCGTTCCGAGATCGCGCAACAAAAGCTGGCTGCGCGTGTTCAACTCGCACACGAGTCATACATCTCGTACATCGAGGATGTCTTGGCCCTCTGCCGCCGTGCGAACAGTGAAATGACGGAAGCCGAGCGCGTGCGCCACATCCTCAAAGGAATAGGCACGATCGCGTTCAACGCCTTGGCTGTTCAGAACCCTACAACAGTAGAAGACATTACTTCGACATGCCAGCGCCTAGACGAGCTGCAGTCTCTGCGTCTTCAGCAAGGCAGCGATCCGCACGTTCCGCCTCACTCTGATTTACGAGCCCTGATCCGCACCATCATCCGCGAAGAACTTCAAGAACAGGAACAGAGGCAATTCACTGCTGCCTCCACTCCATCGGCACCTTTCGACCTGCGCAACCTTGTGAAGCAAGAGTTGGCAGCCATGACGTCACCGACAGCACCTGTCGCTCCACCGGCACGCCCGATACCCCTGTACGCTGATATGGCAGCCATGACGGCACCGACAGCATCGGTTGCTCCAACAGCACGTGTGATGCCCACATACGCCGATATTGCTGCAATACCGCCTGCTGCCGTTACATCTGGGCCTACTGACCTTGCCTGTGGCCATTTGGCTTCTGTGGGCGGCAGAGCACCACCTGCACCTTCATATCCTGAGTGGCGTTCATCCCGTCCCGTCTGTTTTTACTGCGGTATACGTGGCCACATCTCTCGTTACTGCCGTCGCCGCCAGCAGGATGAACGACGAGGTTATGCTGACTTCGAGCGAGACCGGATCCGCAGACCCGATCCTTATTGCCCAGATTCCTATCCGTACACGTCGCACCGGTCTCCGTCTCCTCCAGCGTCCGCGCGTCAACGTCAGGACTCCCGTTCCTCTAGACGACGCTCTCCTTCGCCCTACCGCCGCTCTGCATCACCGCTTCGCCCCATCTCCCGCCTTGTTGACCAGCATTCGGAAAACTAAGGATCGCAGTTTTTGGAGGGAAAACTGCATCCTGTCGACTACCAAAATTACCTCCTGTCCGCCCGGCCAATATGTTGTCAGTGACTATTGAAGGTGTTCCTGTGCAAGCTCTTGTTGATACCGGTGCCGCCACTTCGGTTTTGCGTCGTGACTTGTGCTCGCGGCTCCGTAAAGTAAGAACACCTTACGTAGGACCTGTGTTGCGCGGCGCAAATAACGTACAGATTCAACCCGATGGACAGTGTACGGCTCGTGTCTTCATTGACGGCATACGTCACCACATCGAGATGATTGTGTTGCCCACGTGCATTCATGAACTTATCCTCGGCTGGGACTTCCTACATTCTGCCTCCGCCGTTATATCGTGTAAAGAGAGCGTCGTTCACATCACGGATACAACGGATGCATCTATATCGGCCCCGTCGCCCTCGATTTTCAACTTGGCTGTCGCTGAAGACTGCGTCCTGCGCCCTGGTCACGAAGTCGTGGTAGCTGTCACATCTAGCCAAGTAGCCGATGGTGACGCACTAGTTGCCCCTTCTGCTCGCTGCACTTCGCGTGGAATTCTCGTCGCCTCGTGTCTTCTCCGGTTGTCCTGTGGCCGCGCCCTTTTGCCTGTCTGCAACACAACTGCAGAATCCATGCTGTTGCCCAAGGGGATGACCGTAGCGACGATAGACGCCTCTCCACTGATCTCCGTCGCAGCACTTTGCCCGTCTTCATCACCAGTACCAGCTTCAGGTTCGAGTTCTTCCTCTTTGCGAGCAGTGATCGGTTCCGACCTGACATCTGCACAGTCCGAAGCGCTACTGGCGCTTTTAGATAAGCACAAAGCCTGCTTCGACAGCTGTACCACAACACTTAGCCGTACTTCCGTGGCTGTACACCGCATTGAAACCGACGGTTCGGGAATTATACGCCGTCGGCCATATCGTGTTTCGCAGTCGGAAAGGAAAGTAATCGAAGAACAAGTTGACGACATGCTATCACGAAATATAATACGACCCTCTTCCAGTTCCTGGGCTTCTCCGGTCGTTTTAGTCAAGAAAAAAGATGGCTCCGTTCGTTTCTGCGTTGATTACCGAGCGCTAAATAAGATCACGCGCAAGGACGTGTATCCTATGCCTCGAATTGATGACGCTTTAGACACACTCCAAGGGGCGAAATATTTTTCCAGCCTTGACCTGCGATCGGGCTATTGGCAGATCCCCATGAACGAGGCTGACAAAGAAAAAACCGCCTTTGCTACGCCGGACGGGCTTTATGAATTTAATGTAATGCCATTTGGCCTGTGCAACGCTCCAGCCACATTTGAGCGCATGATTGATACCGTTCTTCGTGGCCTAAAATGGAGGACCTGCCTTTGTTACTTAGATGATATCGTTGTTTTTTCATCTACCTTTACCGAACATCTTCAACGATTAGACGAGGTACTCGCGTGTCTTTCCAACGCTGGCCTTCAGATAAATACAAAAAAGTGCACATTCGCCAGCAAAAGTATCAAAGTCCTCGGACACGTCGTTTCGAAAGACGGCATCCAGCCAGACCCTGACAAAATCGCAGCTGTACTACAGTTCCCTCGACCCTCCAACCAGAAGATGTTGCGCAGCTTTCTTGGTCTGGCGTCCTACTTTCGTCGCTTTATACGCAACTTTGCTAGCATAGCGGCTCCTCTGAATAAGCTATTAGTCGCTGGTGCTTCTTTCGCATGGTCCAATGACTGCGAGTTCGCATTTAAAACCCTTAAAGAACGCCTGACGTCCGGACCAGTGCTTCGCCACTTTGACGAGAGAGCGCCCACTATACTCCACACTGACGCAAGCGCACAGGGTATCGGAGCAGTGCTTCTACAGCGTGACGCCGCCTCTAAAGAGCAAGTTGTGGCATATGCTAGCCGGACCCTGTCGGCAGCGGAGCGCAACTACACGATTACGGAGCAGGAGTGCTTGGCTATTGTCTGGTCGATACAGAAATTTCGCCCATATCTCTACGGTCGGCACTTCACCATCGTCACCGACCATCACGCACTTTGTTGGCTGTCATCAATGAAGAATATGTCGGGACGTCTAGGGCGCTGGATACTGCGCTTGCAAGAATACGACTTTACCATCACGTACAAATCTGGCAAATGTCATCATGATGCCGACGCGCTGTCCCGATGCCCACTTTCGCTTTCTCTTGACAATACGCCCTCCGCATCTCCTTCGAGTGGCTCTGACGTCCCGCCTGCCTCACACCAGCTCTCGATTGCCTCAGTGGATCAAATACAACTTGATTCGCGCTCCGATTTCCGCTCACTTCAGCTGGAAGACTCCTACTGTCGAACTTTCATTGATCGCCTTCGCGGCATCACTAAGCCACCTAACAGCCGCTTGCGACGCCAGCTTCGACAATTTCGCCTACAAGATGGGGTGCTTCATCGCTACATCTATCATCCCACGGGCAACAAGTGGGTGCCAGTCCTTCCCCGGTGCCTTCGTCTTCGTGTTTTAGAAGCATTTCACGACGACATTGCTGCCGGCCACCTAGGCTTCCACAAGACCTACGACCGCATCAAGACCCGCTGCTTCTGGCCTGGCTTATCCACAACGGTTGCCAAATACGTGGGCTCGTGCTCGTCGTGTCAGCACCGTAAGCGATCCACATCCCCTCCCACCGGTTTCCTTCAGCCTATACCCTGTCCGACCTCACCTTTTGAACTTGTCGGAATTGACTTGTATGGTCCCTTGCCGTTGACGCCTTCCGGTCACCGTTGGATCGTCACTGCAGTCGACCATTTAACAAGATACGCCGAGACTGCGCCTCTTCATTCTGGCACCGCTACAGAAATCGCCAACTTTTTCTTGAACTCTATCGTCTTGCGCCATGGAGCTCCTCGCGTTATTTTGAGTGACCATGGCAAAGCCTTCATTTCGAAGGTCCTCGACGATGTCCTGCGGGCGAGTAATACGGTGCATAAAACCACGTCTACATATCACCCGCAGACGAACGGCCTTACCGAGCGCTTCCACCGAACGCTCTCCGACATGATTTCCATGTACTTACAGCCTGACCACAAAAACTGGGACAACATTTTGCCATTCGTCACATTCGCTTACAATACTGCGACACAACGATCTACTGGCTACAGTCCTTTCTTCCTAGTGTATGGACGGACTGCCTCCTGCGTCTTCGACACGGCATTCTTTTTTGCCCCTGCTCCGTCCAGTACTTCCCTACCAGAAGAGTTTGCAGCTCGAGTCGCGCATTGCCGTGAAATTGCTCGTCTAAACACGGAAGCTGCACAAGGGGAACGAAAACGTCGCTGTGACAGTAAACGACGTGACGTGGCCTTTTATCCAGGCGATAAGGTCTTACTATGGACCCCGGTTCGAACTCCTGGACTTTGCGACAAATTTCTTCACCGGTACATTGGCCCCTACACCGTTCTGCGGCAAACTTCCCCAGTGAACTATCTCATCACCCCGCTTCAGTCCGTCACTGACCACCGTCGTCGTAGCACAGAGGTTGTTCACGTCTCCCGCATGAAGCCATTCCTTACTCGTTCAGCCGATCTTTGAGTTGCGGCCAGGCTGGCCGCTTCCAAGAGGGGGGAAATTAGTGTAAGCACATTTAATGCACTTCATCGTTCTCATTTGTACATAGCCATCATCATCCCTGTTCTTCTTCTTCTTCGTGGTTCTGTGCCGAGGCAGACACTGGAATAAACGGTTCTGCTGGCGTTCTCTGGTCTGGTCGTCCTGCGTCTTTCAATATATATATTGTGGCGAAGCAATTGGTACTGGTTAACGGTTGCGCTCTCCAGCGGCTCCTAGTGGGTCGTCCTCTTCTAAAGGCCGCTCGCGCTCGGACCCCGTGCCTTTGCCTTGACTGTCGCCATAGCTCATTGTCGCCGAGTGCTGTCCAATAAACAGCTTAACAAATTGGTGGAGAGTGCTGTGCTCCCATTCGATGCCCCTGGAGCTTCGTTCCCGTACTCTGCCCTCTACCATGCCCCAAGACGCCGCTCAGCAAACGCCGCCTCCCACACCGACCACATGTCCCGGTGTCCCACGCATCCGCGATCCACCTATCTTCACTGGCGCCGATGGCACCGACGTGGAGGACTGGCTCGCCATTTACGAGCGCGTGAGCGTACCCAACAAATGGGACTGTCATGTGTAAATAGCGCGAAAACGTCGGCGCGGACCACCGAGCACGGATGGAAGAAAAAGAAGAGCGCGGTGGCACGGTAGCACGAGGCGCGCTCGCAGTGTTCGGGCCAGGGCGTGCAATTCTGAGCTTGGACGAGGGGGACGTTCTGCCGGCCGAGACGCGTGTGCCCGGAGGACCACGGAGCCGGGCGAGGTCCAAGGTGTCCGAGGGTCCAGGTGCCAGGGGCGGAGCTGCTGACTGAACCGAGCGGTGCCGAGCCGTACCGAGCGACGCGCCAGACTCGGACGTGGGCCGCGAGCCCATGAGCTGTGCACCCGAGCTGTACCTGGCGGTGCCCTGGCCAAGGCGTGGAACGCCGGTGAATGAGCTGCCGCACCGCAGCTGTGGCGAGCAGCATTCCAGCACGGCGCAGACGGTGCTGTGCTGGCCAGAACCCGCCCGTGGAACCACTGCGCTCGGGTGGTGATCAGGACGTCCGAAACAAGGTCCGAGGTCGCGCTGGTCCCGGCATCTCCTAGACGCCGCCACCGCTGCTCGCAAGCCGTGAGACCACGGGCCTCTTCCTCCTCGGGGGCTGGGTGGTCGCACCGACGGCACCGACACCACTGCCTGTTCATATCCTTATATTTTGTACATAAATGTTTAAATACGTCTCCCTGTCTGTTTCCTGCGCTGCTGCACAATAGGGGAAGTGCTCGAACCGTCCTAATCATCACAGGGACGAAGCAGGCAAGTTGAGCAACTTGGTCTTCTACCTCGCGGGAGTAGCAAGCTTGTGGTACAACAACCACGCGTCCGATTTTGCGACTTGGTCGGATTTCAAGACCGCCGTCATCAACGTTTTCGGCCGCCCTGCAGTTCGTAAGCTGCAAGCAGAACAGCGCTTACGCGAACGAGCTCAGCAGGCCGGTGAATCTTTCACCAGTTATATCGAAGACGTCCTGGACTTGTGTAAGAAAGCCAACGGCACCATGTCCGAGTGTGACAAGATCCGGAACATTATGAAGGGCATTGACGACGATGCCTTCACCATGTTGCTCGCCAAAAACCCTTCCACCGTGGCCGAGGTCATAACACTGTGCCAGAGCTACGAGGAGCTCCGCCGGCAACGTTCGATGACCCGTCGCTCTCCATCACGCGACGACGAGCTTGCTGGCTTGGCGGCCATACCTGACCAGGTCACGCTGCTGGCAGAAGTGAAGGCATTCGTGCGCGAGGAAATCGCACGGCAGTTTTCTCTCCTGGCCTTCGCCCACCCGCCGCACGTTCAACAGTCGTCGACGACCCTTCTTCCTCCCCTCCGACGAGCAATCGAGCAGGAAATTGCCGAGGTGATGCCTGAGTACCACCAGCAACCTCCGACTCCTGCGCCACAGAGTTACGCTCAAGTTGTCGCCAGGACGCACCAGGCAATCCCTGCGGCTGCTCCATTGCGCTACGCCGAAGCCGCCGCTAGACCTCCGTCCTTCGAAGCGGGCGTGCCGGCTCCGTATGCTGCCGTCATCCCTAGGCCCCGACTGCAACCCACCATGCAGTCGTTTCAGCAGCCGCCCCGTCAATCGCATCCTGCGACATGGGCGGGACCTGCCCCGGCGAACCGATGGCGCACACCCGACAATCGGCCCATCTGTTTTGCATGCGGTTATGCCGGTCACGTGGCACGTTACTGCCATCGCGTGCAGCCACCTCGAGTCGCGTCACCCACCACCAGCCAGTCCAGCCGTGCATTCTACCACCCGCCTATGTCACCGACGTCACGCCCAGCTCCATCCACTCGCCGCTCTCCGTCTCCACGGCGTCGCTCACTCTCACCAATGCGGCCACGTTCTGTCGCACGAGAGCAGGAAAACTAGTCGTCGCAGTCCACGGGGCAAGGGCTGCGACGCTATCGAACTGTAAAAGCCCTCAGCGAAGTCCATCGAATGTCATAGACGTGTTTGTGGACGGTGTGCGCGCATCTGCCCTTATCGACACTGGAGCCGCCGTATCCGTTATGGACGCAAAATTTAGCCGCTTACTCCGAAAAGTGACGACGCCACTTTCTGGGATGTCCCTCCGTACCGCTTCTGTGCCTGTTGGAAGAATTTCGTTCTTCTTTCGATGTCGGGCAAACTTCTCTCGGCCGCACGTCCGCTGTTACGCATCGCATCGACACCGGCGCCCAACCGCCACTGCGGCAACGTCCATATCGCGTGTCTCCCACAGAACGACGGGTAATTAATGAGCAAGTCGACGATATGCTTCGACGCGACGTTATTCGACCCTCGGACAGCCCATGGGCGTCTCCTGTTGTTCTCGTTGCCAAGAAGGACGGTTCTGTGCGGTTCTGTGTGGACTATCGAAGGCTCAACAAGATCACTCGGAAGGATGTCTATCCGCTGCCGCGCATCGACGACGCGATTGACAGCCTCCAAGGAGCAGAATACTTTTCATCTCTCGATTTGCGCTCGGGGTACTGGCAAGTACCCATGGCTGATGATGCTCGACCGAAGACTGCCTTTGTCACGCCCGACGGCTTGTACGAGTTCAACGTCATGCCGTTTGGTCTGTGCAATGCGCCCGCGACCTTCGAGCGCATGATGGACACCGTTCTGCGCAACTTGAAATGGCACACGTGCTTGTGTTACCTGGACGACGTCGTCGTTTTTGCTCCGGACTTCTCCACGCATCTTCAACGTCTGCGGCATGTTCTGACGCGTTTGAGCAACGCCGGCCTCCAACTGAATCTGAAGAAGTGCCGATTTGCAGCACGGCAGCTGACAATCCTAGGCTACGTCGTGTCCAAGGACGGAATCCTTCCCGATCCGGCCAAGCTTCGGGCCGTGGCCGAATTTCCCAAACCCACGTCCGTCAAGGAACTGCGCAGTTTCGTCGGACTGTGCTCATATTTTCGACGTTTCATACGCAACTTTGCCACCATCATATCGCCGCTGACGAAGCTCCTTGGGAGTAACGGGCCCCTAATTCGTGGTCGTCCGAATGCGACGACGCGTTCGCCAAGCTCCGTCGTTTGTTGACGTCTCCTCCCATACTACGTCACTACGACCCTAAGGCCCCAACGGAGGTGCACACGGACGCGAGCGGTGTAGGCCTCGGCGCTGTTCTTGCGCAGCGCAAACCAGGTTCCCCGAATATGTCGTAGCATACGCAAGTCGTACGCTTACTAGAGCCGAGACCAATTACACCGTCACGGAAAAAGAGTGCCTGGCGATCATCTGGGCTCTTACAAAATTCCGACCTTATTTGTATGGTCGCCCATTTGATGTCGTCACCGATCATCATGCACTATGCTGGCTGTCGTCATTGAAGGATCCCTCGGGCCGTCTCGCCCGCTGGGCACTTCGCCTGCAAGACTACGACATCCGCGTGCTGTACCGCAACGGACGCCAGCATGCTGACGCCGACGCCCTCTCGCGCTCCCCCCTTGCCTGACGACAATGCCTCCTGCTCAGTATCTCACAGTATTGCTGTTTCTTCTATCGATGTTCACACCATCGCTACCGAGCAGCGCAAGGATAAGTGGATCGCCTCGCTGATAGACTTGCTCACTGATCCGTCGGCAACACCAACCACTCGCACGTTGCGTCGTCAAGCCCACCATTTCGCCATTCGTGACGACCTACTGCACCGACGCAATTACAACGCCGACGGCCGCCAGTGGCTACTTGTGATACCCCGAAGTCTGCGTGCTGAAATATGCGAGTCCTTCCACTCTGATCCGCAATGCGCGCACTCTGGGGTATCCAAAACTTACCAGCGCATTCGACAACGATACTTCTGGCGAGGGATGTACCGCTACGTGCAGAAATTCGTCCGCTCCTGCCTCGATTGCCAACGCCGAAAACCTTCAACGCACGTGTCCCAGTCGGTCTACAACCATTACCTTGCCCTAACCGTCCGTTTGGGCGCGTGGGCATCGATTTATATGGACCACTTCCTCTGACGTCGGCTGGTAACCGTTGGGCCATCGTCGCCGTCGACCATCTAACCCGATACGCCGAAACCGCAGCCCTCCCAGCGGCTACAGCGCGCGATGTTGCCTCCTTCCTGCTACACCGATTCATGCTGCGTCACGGTCCACCCCAGGAGCTTCTCAGCGATCGAGGCCGTGTCTTCTTGTCGGAGGTCGTCGAAGCCATTCTCAAAGAGTGCCATGCTGTTCACCGCAAAACTACTGCTTACCACCCGCAGACGAATGGCCTAACCGAACGCTTTAACCGCACGCTCGGCGACATGCTCTCAATGTACGTCGCCGCCGATCACACAAATTGGGATGCCATTCTGCCCTTCGTTACCTACGCCTATAATACCGCCCCTCAAAGCACTACTGGTTTTTCACCCTTTTTCCTGTTGTACGGAAGGCACCCGTCACACACCATTGACACGATACTACACTCTAAGCCGCAAAGGACGAAAAGGGGTTTGTGGTTCGTCCTTTTGGGGGGTAACTGCACTGCCACAACCATTACTCCCTAAAGGATGAACGATTCGTCCTTTAGGGAGTAACTGTCAGGGGACGAACTGTTAGTCCTCAGTTGTTTTGAGGGACGAATGTCGGCGTGTAAAAGCTACCCCTTTTAGGGGTAACGATATATTCCTCTTTTTGCATGGTAGCTGCGGAGGGACGAACTGTTACCCCTGATGGGAGTAACAGTTGCCCCTTCTCGATAAAAAAAAATCAATTTATTACAGTTTCTGGTTGAATTATCGAGAATTTGAAGGTTGATACATGCATTTGACGACATGTACAATTAATACACAGAAATAAATTCAGAAGTAAACTACAGAAAATTCACAACAAAGGCACAGGATTCGATCTCGTGACCATTGAATCAGCAGTCGCGTACGCTAACCACTATATCACACGCCAGTATGTAGCGGAGTGAATATTACCGGGGCTATATATGTACTGGTACCGTCTCGAAGCTGCACGTTCTGCCATGTTAGTCAAAGTAGCAAGATTCCTTACATTAGACGTCAGCCTTCAGTGTTTCGCAAGCAACCATTCGGTGATGACGTTCATGAAAATGTAAAATGCGTTGGATTGGTTTTTCTGCGCGCGTTTATCGAGCGAATTTGGGCGCTTGATGAATGTATGTATATAACCTTCTCATATATGCTTCCCCGTCGCTGTGCCAAGCTTGCTCGCTTCTCACTGTAGATACACGGTTGGTTATGTGTTCAGCGAAAATGCTGTTTAATGACAAAAAAAAAACGAAAACGTCTAAAGATACAACCAAGTTTAATTCAACGACTCGTGTCAATCTGCAGCAATCGTGCTACACATGAATTGAACAACTTTGTTGAATACAGAAGATAGGATGGCTTCCCTGCATATAGGCGAGACAGTGAAAATGCATGTTTTATCCGAATGGATGCTGTCCAGCCGACGTCAGGAAGTGCAACAGCACATCGACAGCTGCTGAGAGCGTGTTCGTAGACCTGCACGACGTTGAAGGACGGTTTCTCAGGAGGCGGAACGCTCTCATTCATCGATTTCCTGAAAGAGTAATTGCAGAAGCATTAATATTTCCGGGAGAACGGTTCGTGCACTTGCAGTTTACGATCACAAGGCGTCTGTTAGAAAATGCTGCATGCGTAAAAATTAGACGAAACTGCTCTTTCACAGAACCTGTCATAGTGCAATGGAACAGTTTTAGAATGTGTTAGGAAGTTCAAA